>NW_008360332.1:5834415-5846875 GCF_000622305.1 Nannospalax galili
TCTACAAGAACCCAGGGGATAAAGGGAAAGAAGGAGCTCAAGAGAGGTAGGACCATAGGAGAAGGGTATTATTAAGGGAGAAAGGAGAAAAATGGGGGCACCTTAATTGTGGAAACCATGATGGAGGTGTTAGACAATGCGAGAGATAAATAATGCCTAACTAGTATTAAAAACCAGAGGGAACCATATTAGTCCAACAACCTACTGAAAAATTATAGATACCAGATCAAGAAATATATGTCTAAACAAGGTTTATCTGAGAACAATTGGTCTTTGCCCAAGATTTATCTACATGACACACAGTAATTAAAAATACCCGACTGGTGGAACGAACCTTCTTGGATGTTTAACAGACATACTTTGAGCCCTATACTAATTTTATCAGAGGGACATGAAAGAGTTTTTTTCTCCTTGCCCTCCTAGGTTGACTAGTTCCAGGGGACTATGAGCATCTCTCAAAATGTCCTGTAATTGTGGTGGGTCACCTGTCTTCTTGGTCAAGGAGGCCAAGGAGACCCCATGAGATGGACTTGAACCAGTGTCCAGTCTACAAAGAGGAGGGTCAACACAGAGGAATCATTTCCTCCATGCTTCCAAGCGAAGCCAGCCATGGTCGAGCAGGCCTTTTGACTTATCTTCACATAGGTGGAACTGGTAAAAGAAAGGAGCCAGGGGCTCCTCCAAGCCCATGTGACCCCTGAGCAACAGATTCTCAAATGACTTTAAGAGTAAAAATAAATTGGTTTATCTGGGCCAACTGTATGGCCTTAAACACCCAAAAGGAAAGTATAACCAAAGATTAAAGGGGCCAATATAATTTCATAAGAGTCCATATGCATAGCTAAAGGCTACATAACAAGCAACAATGCCAGACAGGTGATACCTTCTTTCTAGTTGTTGGCCAGGGTGGCCCAAGGGACTCCCAGATAGTAACCCACCATAAAACTGGGAAAATGAACAGCAGACCCCAATCTTATCTAAAGGAATATTGACAACTGATTGCTGCTAGATGAGGAACAGTTGACCTTCTTAAAACAAAGACCTCTAGATAGGCTGACTAGATTCACCAGATGGACAAGTAGTGGGGAA
Organism: Nannospalax galili; assembly: GCF_000622305.1. NCBI lineage: Eukaryota > Metazoa > Chordata > Mammalia > Rodentia > Spalacidae > Nannospalax > Nannospalax galili. The sequence continues at coordinate 5,835,505 of NW_008360332.1, forward strand.
TGGCTAGCGGTGCCAACAACACAGTGGACAGTAGCAGAGATAACAGAGTATTAGGCCTCTAGTGGGGGGAGGGAGGCTATAGGAGGGTGCCGTCTTGGAAGTGGGTGTATAGTTGAATAAGATGGTTTGGGATGTTTTGTGTGATATACACACAAAAAAAATCAACAAATTAAAAAATGTTTTATATTTGAGGAGGAAGCATAACAATTTTCATTGTGTTAATTAGTAGTGGTGATAAACATTTCCATTGAAATCTACCCAATGACTTTATATCCATACACAGGTGCCAAGGATCTGAGTGCAACTGATTATGACTAGTAATAGTCAAATACATACAGATAGAGACACATGCACCAACATCTGAGTGTTATTAGCAAAACAATGAGTCTTTCTGTAAGAAACCGTATATTTTAAAATGAAATGGAGATCTTTTTTAAAGATTAAAAACTCATTCAGTTTTATGGCTTACAGGACTTATACTGAGTTCAATGTTGTATAACTGTTTTAATTCAACAGCAAACCTAAAAATTTTATAACCACTTTTGAAAGAGATGTATCTTTGCTCTGGAAACTGTTATTGAATATGTTAAAGCTGTAATGAAATGCTTCTTCTAAAAATTTTTTTAATATTAGAAAAAAATTTAAGAAAGAACTACATCATAGCAGATCCGGCTCTGGATAAGAACTGTAACAGTTACAGGGAAATAGAGGCTATGGTGTAGTTATAGTGGCTGCAGGATCGCCTAGGCCCATATTCCATCTTGCCACTTACAGCTTGGTGGCTTATGACAAGTACTTGAATGTCTTTGGCCTTCAGTGCCTCCATTTGCACCAGTGGGGATAACCAGCAGCACCTTGTGGGGCTGCTGGTGACTCAGAAATCCCAGCCTCTTTCCAAGCAGCAATAGTGGCCTTGTCAGGTTGTGGATGTGGTCGCAGCAGAAAGAACATTAGTTAAGGGTTCTAATTTGGGGAGAAGAGCACTGTTGGCAAGAGAAAGAGGACAGTTTCTGGGTATCATGAGCCATGGGGTTTCCTTTGGCTGCTTGGATCCCTGCAATGGCATGGATGGGAGTCCACAAGACCAAAGTGCTCTGAGCTCATTAATTATCTCCAACTTATGAAAAGACCCAATGCCCTCTACTCTTTAGCTCATCATCCGCTATTACATATCCAAGCTACAGTGGCTTAGCTTGTGTGCCTAAAGGACATGGAGAAAGATTGCATGACCGTCATCTACACATCCAGCAAACCTCTCCAGTGCCATGCCAGCTCACACTGTCTGTAAACTCTGCCTCTGCTGTGCCGAGCTCAAGATGGTTCAGATGCTTTCTCTGCCTGTAGACTTTTGAGTTTGTTCTTCTCTCAAACACACCTCTTAACCCCTGACCACCAACATCTAGAGGTTCAGTTCTTCAGTGTTATTTCCTCCAGCCTCAGCCCCTCACACATGGCATAGGCCTCTTTTATGTGTTCTCAAGACACTTGTTACTGCCTTGGTGTCTTCATCAAATTGTATTGCAAGCGTTCCTTCATGTGTGATTCATTTTGAAGCAGTAAACTATGAAAGCAGGAACAAGTGCTACCTGGATCACCATGGCAACTGTAGCACTCAGCACATTGCCTGGATCTTAAATAGGTGCTTGATAAATGTGTCATGAATGAATGGATGGTCCTACTAACCACTCCCTCTGCTTGTGTACCAACACAGAATAGTTAATGTAAAAACACAAAAGATTCCAATACAGGAAGAGCCAGTTCAGCTCCATCCCATCAGGAAGATCCCCATGATGGGAAAATGAGGACAGCAATTTTGGCCTTCTGAACACCACACAGCTGGCCAGGGGAGAGAGGCCCAAGGCCAGTGAGATGCCTTAGGAGGTAAAGACACCTGCTGCCAAGCCTGATGGTCTGAGTTCAATTGCTGGGATTCACGTGATGGAAAGAGCACTGACTCCAGAATTGTCCTCTGACCTCCACTTGCACACAGTAGCGTGCTCACCCACTTCCCCCCGACACACACACACACACCACACGTACATTCACACTCATACTCACATGCACACACAAAACAAATAAATGAGAGAGAAGGGAAGAGAGACTCGGAAGGACAGAAGATGGTGTAGAGAGAAACCATGAGACAGACTCTTCACACTGCTAAGACAGCACCCAAGTACACTGTAGTCACCCAGGACCAGAGAGTAGTCAAGGTACATGAAAGAGAGGAGGGGGGTCAGAACTCTTTAGTAAGATTATGAGCATCGTAGGGTGTGCTTATGATCCCAGAATTCAGAAACTTGAGGCAGGACAATCATCAGTTCAAGTCCAGCTGGTATAATATAGCAAGTCCTTCTCTCATAAAACTGGACATCCTGAGTGAGCAAGCTTGAGGAGTCAAGTTTACTGAGGAATGAGTTAGACTCAAAACGATCTAACTGTCCAATCCTGAAACAGAGCAAGCCTGGCATCGAATACTGAGACCATCAGGACTTGACGGGAGACAATGACCCGGATAAGAACTGAGGCGGGTTCTGTGGCCAAAGAAATCAGACAGATGTAGGTGTCAGAACCCAGTGTGTGCAATGCAGGCTCTGGGGTGGAGATCTAGGGCCACAGCAACTGTTCAGTGAGTTCAAAAGCGTTATCATCTGGAGTGTGGGCAGGGGACTGAGAGGCTGGCTTCTGGCTCTTGAGTCAGGCAGCCCAGGTAGGGTCTGTTCAGCTATCATTATCAATGAATGGATGCAAATGTATCCGCTGTACAACTGGAATAAAAGCAACGTTCATCTCTAAGGATCGTGGGAAGAGTGTATGGAGGAAAAGAAGCACTTAGGAAAGTGTCTGGCAAATAATAAGTACACAGTAAATGTTACTTGTATTTTCACTGATAAATAACAATTGCACGCCAAATTTTGAATGAAATCATCCTTTGGTTCGATCACTATGCAACCTTCTTTTTGATAAAGGAGATGATGAACACCCTGTTACACAGGCACATACCACGTCGTGCTGTTGGTCTATGGATAAAACAAATCCTCATCAACATACATTGTGTTTTGAGTGCATCGTAGCTGAATAGACACTGAGGAAAAATCTTTGCACAAAGTGAATATTCTCCTTCACCCAAGCACTGCATTCAAATTTCTGTATAGTTATCCATGTTTGCTCTTAATACTGCTGTTCACATATTAGTACTGACATGTACCGGATACCCAGTAAGCTTCCCTACTTTGTAGATAAGGAGCAAGGCAGAAACAGGTACATTTCTCTGGCCACACAATCAGGATTTAACTTCCAGTATCTGTGATTTTAACTGCTAGTCAATACCCATTCCCTGTTCCTGGAATGTTCTCTCTTCCTAAGCCAGGGCTCCTTCCATGCCAGACTCCCTTTATAAAGCATGGCTCTTGTCTTTGAACTCGCGGGCTCTACAGCGAACAGGACGCAGCTCTTTCTTTATTAGTTTTATTTGCGTACGTGTCTTAGTTTTCTCAGCACCAGTATCTTGAAGGCCAGCACGAGTCTTGTTTATATCCTTCAGAGCACTCGACAGTGCCCTCTGTACATTGTCATGAATTATCTGTTCAAGAAATGAGCTCCCTCATTTTGCAGATGATTTCAGAAGATTTAGGTCATTTTTTATTTCAATAGGAACAAACATTGTTTTCAGTTCTAAGACAGTCTAACAATTCGGCTCCAAATTATTATTTTCAAGTTGCAAAAGGACACAAACTAGAATCATTTGGGAAGTGGGAACCTCAATTGAGGAATTTCTTTCGTCAGACTGAAGTATGAACATGTCTGTGGGGCATTTTCTTGACTGTTGGTTGATGTGAGAGAGCCCAGTCCACTGTGGGTGGTGCCATCACTCGGTAGGTGGGCCTGGGCTATATAGGAGAATTAACTGAGCAAGCCAGGGGAAGCAAGCCAGTGAGCAGTGTTCTTCCTCAGTCTCTGCTTCAGTGCCTGACTCTAGGCTCGTCCCTTGAGTCCCTGCCTTGGCTAAACCCTTTTTCCCCAAATTGCTTTTGGTGTTTTGTTTTGTTTTTTTTTTAATTTTTTATGTATGAGTGTATTCCTACCTGTATGTAAGTGCACCTGTGTCTTGCAGTGCCTGCGGGGGTCAGAAGAAGGTGTCAGATCCCCTGGAACTGGAGTTACACGTGGTTGTTAACTGCCATGTGGGTGCTTGGAATCAAACTTGGGTCCCCTCTCCCTTCCCTTGGTAAGTCGTTTACAATAGCAACAAAAAGGAAACTAGGAAGGAGAACCCAGTACACGAATCTGTTTTCCCTATAAGAATTCTTAACCAAGGCCAGCACTCAGGAGGCAGAGGCAGAGGCAGAGGGGCCTCTGAGAGATTAGGACCAGCCTGATCTACATAGTGAATTCTAGACCAGTTAGGGCTACAGGGAGACCCTGCCCCCTCCCCCAGCAAAAGAAGAATCCTTACTGGGAAAAAAAAATCAAGATTGGCTTTGTGAAACTTATGAGTTAAATCATTTTCAGAAAATAAAGGAAAGAAAAATCCTTATGAAACCACTATGAACCCCCTCTTATTAAATACTATCTGAAATTATAGTGATATGACAAAATTTATAACACTATAACCTCTCTAGCACACACTCATTCGACCCCCAACACAAAATTTCATTTTTATAGCTTCCTTTAGCTACAATCTTCTATCTCTTATCCCAGTATGTCAGTCTTCAATCACTGAATTTCTTTATTCTGTTGACAAAGAAAAATACTTTAATTGAAGATATTGATGTGGTTAATTTTAGTTCTTTCCAATACTTAAAATAAATATTGACTTAGTATGTATGTCTGATTACCAAATATGTCTTTGTAGAAGTAGATTTAGTGGCAGGAAAACCACTGGATACATATTAGGCAAGACAAGCTTTTTATAAATTTAAAATAGCTCGACTTTTCCTTCAAGTCTTAGAAGAGCTCATATAAGGATCATTTCTGCCTCCCATAAGACAGAGATACAAAAATTTTATTTTGGATCCTCATACATGTATAAACACCATAATATTCAGTTACAGTGTGGAGAGAAGAACTACGCATGATACATGAGAAAATCTCTCTCTCTCTCTCTCTCTCTCTCTCTCTCTCTCTCTCTCTCCTTTCCATCCCTGGAATGCATCAAGGAGATTCTTGGAATTCTCTACCCTTCACTTGGATGTTTCTTTGGGTGTCAGTGAATATATAAGTCTTCAGGGGCGCATAATGCTGAACTAACGTGAGAAGACGGAGCAAAGCTGATCTAACCTTGGTAGATCTTAACAATACAAAATGATGACAGGGCTAGTAATAGCGAGTAATAATTGCAGAGGCAGAGGGTGATGTTTATTCTTTTGGCTTCCCAGAGCTACTGCATATTAGATGTGAATATAATGATGTTGCTTGAACCTGAAAAGTGACTTAAAGCTCAAGTGGGGACAGGTATTATGGACTAAGTTGACCTAAAGGATGTATCAAACAGATACCTCAAGGGCAGTATAAAAAGTCACCTCATGATTATGGTAGAAAGAAAGACCACTCCATCGCAGGCCTCAGTTGTTTTTCTTCTTTTAACTATCTCTAAAGAAGTGAGACTCGTCACAGAACACCAAGATGAATGCTAATTTCCTTGCCAGTCTCTTCCCCCGAAAGCCTCAGCATAGGAAACTTGGAAGAAGGGCCACAGGAGCTTCCAGAATAGGATAGAAACCCTTTAAAAAAAGAGTTGATGGAGACATCTGAAACAGGTGCTAGAAGAAAATTTTACTGAAATGCAGACATTGAAAGGGGTCTGTTTCCAAATGAGTCTCAAAAATAAAAACAGTAGCAGTAACCACACATCCTTCACAACAGCCCTATGATGTATGAATTATAGTCCACAGTTGAATAAGGAAGGCACCAGGGCCAGATAACCTTCCAAGACACATTATTCAGAGGTAGAGAAGCAGAACAAGAGCCCAGCCCATGTACCAGAAGATGACATGTGTTTTAACACTGTGTCACAGTCCCTTTGGTCTGCTTGACAAATCTCTTTCGAGTCATACTATTGGGGGAGAAAAAGAACACACTGATCCTGACAGAGGGCGGGAATTGGTCCTACCACCAGACACAGTTATATGGCATTGTAACATCTCACTTTCCACCCACTGGGACCGACATCATCTTTCCTTTTCCTCACAACAACTCTGAGTTGCCTCAAAGAGTCAATAGTTTGAAATACACTGGGTCAGAGATGTGAAAGGAGCTGCTCAATGTTCACACAGTAGATAAGGCAGACTGGAGACTAGGGCTGGACAGTCTCATGCAGAAACTTGCCAGCCCTAAAATATGTCCCTCTGCACACCATTCCTTTTAATTATAGGGGATTCTGAACTCGGGTACACTCCGTGTTGATAATGGGTGTGTTTACACTATCAGCATGGGGAGACATGCACAGTGGCTGCTCTTGGGAACTGGATGAAAGGTCAGCATCATGCTTTCAGCAACGGGGCACTCACCATTTGAGTTGAAAATTGACTTTGACCTGGATAAGGACCAACACACCATTCCTTTTAATTATAGGGGATTCTGAATTCGGGTACACTCCATGTTGATAATGGGTGTGTTTACACTATCAGAATGGGGAGACATGCACAGTGGCTGCTCTTGGGAACTGGATGAAAGGTCAGCATCATGCTTTCAGCAACGGGGCACTCACCATTTGAGTTGAAAATTGACTTTGACCTGGATAAGGACCACTGAAAGCAGCAATAATGTGAGCTTACTTACTGTCATTTAACACCATCTCACCAAAGGATTGGTTTTAGTCTATCTTCAGGGGAAAAGAAGTGGAAAGAAAGTGGGACAGAATCAGCTCTCCGAGAGCTCTCTAGGAAGGGAGAGAGAGCATGAGCCCCATTTTCAAAAATTGAAACAGAAGCTCTGTGAGGTCAACAGCACACAGCTAGTGAGAAGCAGAGCCTCAAATGCAACCCAGTGCTTCTGTTCAGTGTTGCTGCCTCCCAGACTTTAAAACATTGTACCACAATAACGGGGTTCCCCATCCATACCCACTTTTGTTTGTCTCTGTGATTAGGTTGAATTCACTCTGAGTTTCCTATAATCCAAACAGAGGTTTCTAAAACATTGCCGTCCACTCCATGCATTCATAGAGCTACAGTGACTTAGCTCCATTGAGGTGACAAGGACTGTGACATGCCTGGAGAATCAAGGGTAGACAAGGCGGGCAGTGCAAGATTCTCACAGAGATTCATGTGGATACTCTGGGTAGACTCTGTTGAAGACTCCTGCCATTATAGCAAAAAAGCCACTGCATATAAGACATACAGCAATGGGTATAGCTGTGTGCTAATAAAACTTTATTTATAAAAACAGTCAATGGGCTGGATTTAGCCCACAGGAGTTTCTCATCGCTCTCTAGGGGAAAACTCAAAAAACAAACCAAGTAATTATTAGCACATTGTGTTAATTACTGTAATCAAAACATTACGGTGAGTTCAGAAGACATGTTCCAGGGAGAACAAAGCCAGAGATGAAGGAAGGCTTCCAGAAAGAACTAACATTCCACAGCACCATGGAAGTGAGTAGGAAGCAACCCAGGGCAAGTTTCCCTCCTTTTCCACTGACCATGTTTTCCTTAACCATGACTCTCATGAGCAATTCCTTTTTCGACATTTACTTGTCTTACCTCTTTCTATCACAATTGTTTAAAGCCTCCCCCTTTCCTCCCACAACAGGCACATCAACTTTTCCCTCAGTCTGTCACATTCTAGATTTCCCTCAGTCTATCAACAATCTTGTAAAATCTGCACAAAAAGAAAGCCGAACTTAAACAGATGAATCTTATGAAGTATAAATCATACTTCAAAACTCTACCAAGAATACAAATAAAACCAGCAGCGTGACTCAGGAGCCCTCACAGATGACTGCATTTCCCATGAAACCTGCAGAGGCCAGAGGCTGGAAAAACCAAACTTTATCTCAGTCTCAAGAACCTTTCACAGATAAACTCACAAGAACCATAAACTGACAGCCCCAAATCAGAAGCACGGTCAATAACAAGGTATCGTGAGTAAGGGGCGGAAATAATAGCAAAATCTATCCTGCAATGCCATGAGCTAATAAAATTAGATACAGAAGGAAATATGTACATTTAATATTTGAGCAGAATAAAAGATTGAGCATGTGAGCAAGAAACAAGATTTATAAAAGATACAAAAGACACACAGATATAAAAGGTACTTAAAAATCTGGAAAAAATAAAACTAGGGAGCTGGGGAGATGGCTCAGCAGGTAAAGTTAACCTCCTTTGCTGCACAAGCCTGAGGACTGGAATTTAATCCTCAGAACCACCCTACCCAACACACACATGGGAACACACATACACATATGTACATACACAAAAGACACATACATGCAAAAAAGAGAGAAAACTTCTAGTAATGCATTAGTGAGTAGTAAGAATCAGATTTAACACAATTCAATAAAGAATCGGTCATTTAGGAGAGATCTACTGAGTAACATTAATTAAAGGACTTGGAAAGCCAAATGAAGCTTTTACTGCCAATGCAGATATACAGGAGCTGGAATATATGAAAGATACAAAATGTACGAAAGGTGAAAGATGGAATGAGGAAGGGGCACTTTCCAAAAAAGATCAAGACTAAAATTTTGTAGGATTGCTGAATGAATGAAAATGAATGCAAACCTTCATAAAAATCAGAAACCTGTGAATTTCCTAATTTCATTTTTAAGAGCTGAGTAATATTCCATTGTATATATGTACTACACCTTCATTATCCATTCATCAGTTGATGGACATCTAGGTGTTTCCAATTCCTGCCTGTTATGAAAAGGGCACCAATGGACATGGATGAATTAGCCTTTCTGTAGGAGGGTACAGAGTTTTTTTGGGTATATGCCCGAGAGTGGTAGGACTGGAGCAAATGGTTGATCAATTTTTAGCTTTTGAGGACTCTCCACATTGATTTCCACAGTTTTCCCCAGCAAATTCACACCAGCAGTGGATAAGAGCTCCCCTTTCTCCACATATTCTCCAGCATTTATCATTATTTATTTTTTTGGATCTTAGACATTCTGACTGGGGTAAGATGAAATCTCAAAGTGGTTTTAATTTACTTTATTTAATTTGCATTTCCCAGATGATTAAAGATGTTGAACATTTTAAAAAGTCTTTCTCAGCTATTTGCATTTCATCTTTAGAGAACTCCCTGTTCAGCTCCTTGCTCCAATTTTTAATTGGGTTGATTTTTTGATGTTTAATCTTTTTAGTTCTTTGTATATTGTAGATACTAACCCTCTGTCAGGGATATAGCTGGTAGAGGGTTTTTTTTCCCATCCTGTAAGTTGCCTCTTCACTTGAATGATTGTGTCCTTTGATATACAGAAGCTTTTTATTTTTATGTGGTCCCATTTGTCAATTGTTGGACTTAATATTTGTGCTGTCAGAGTCCTGTTCAGAAAAATCCTATCCTATGCCTATAAGTTCCATAGATTAATGCATCTATCAACTCTCAGCAGAGAAATATATTTTTATAGCAGATGGTGATAACACAGAGAAACACAACCAGCCAACATGTAGAGAACAAGAGGCTGTAGGCTGATTATCTCTAAATAGGACACTTACATCAAACTTCTGCCTCCCAAGGCTAAGGGATCATTACAGAAGAGGGGGTGGAAAGACTGTAAGAGCAGACATGGTGGATGATCACAAGGAGCAGAGTTTTCCAGACAGCTGATCAGTTATTCATATGGACTCACAGCAATGGTGACATCATGGACCAAGTCCCCTGTAAGCTCAAACCAAACAAAATCCCCACAGAAGTGGGACACTGGGTAAGAAACCCCAGTCCTACCTGAGGAACTGTTGGCAACCGATGGCTGCTGGGAGGGGAAGATTCAGTCTTGTTTAAAGGTAAGAATCTTAGTAGGTTGACACAACTCCAGAGGATGAACCCACACTGAAGGGCATTTGGGGACACAAACCTGACTCTATATAAATTAATATAAATATATTAGAGTACAGAAATGTGGAGAGGTTAGTAAGGGGGTACAGATATGGGAAGATATGCAATACAATCAAAATATATTGTATTAAGTACACAAAATTTCAATAAAAATTAATTTTTAAGAAGTCCACATGTTACTTCACTTAGGATAACAGTTTCTAGTTCCATCCACTTACCTGCAAATTTCATTATTTCATCTTTCTTTACTGCTAATAGAACTCCATTGTGTAAATATACCATTTTATTATCCACTTGTCAGTTGAGGGACACTTAGGTTGCTTTCATCTCTTAGCTATTGTGAAAAGAGCAGCAACAAACATGGATGTACAAGTGTCTCTGGGAGAGGATGAGTTCTTTGGGTATATGCCAAGGCGTGGTAGGTTCATGTATAGTTTTTTAAGAGTTCTCCACACTGCTTTCCATAGGGGTTATTCCCTTAATCATAGCTAGTCTGGCTGGGGTAAGATGAAATCTTAAAGTGGTTTTAATGTGCATTTCCTTGATTACTAATGATGTTGAACATATTTTAAGATGCTTCTTGGCCATCTTTATTTCTTCTTTTGAGAACTCTCTGTTCAGTTCCTTAGCCCATTTTTCATTGGGTTACTTCCTTTCTTGATTCTTTTTTTTTTTTAGTTCATTATATATTCTGGATGTTAAACTTCTGTCAGATGTATTGCTGGTGAAGATTTTCTCCCATTCTGTGGGTTTTCTCTTTACTTCCTTGGTTGCTTCTTTTGATGTACAGAGGCTTTTTAGTTTGATGAGGTCCAATTTGTTGATCCTTGACCTTGTTTCTTGAGCAATTGATGTCTGGTTTAGATAATTCTTTCCTACACCCGTATTTTGTAGGTTATTGCCAATGTTTTCTTCTAACAATTTCAGAGTTTCAGGCTTCACATTCAGGATCCATTTGGAGTTGACTTTTGTGCAAGGTGAAAAATAGGCGTTTAATTTCATTCTTCTATAGGTAGAGATCCAGTTTTGCCAGCACCATTTGCTGAACATGCTGTCTTTCCTTCAGTGGATGTTCTTGGCCCCTTTGGCAAATATCAGGTGGCTGAAATTGCATATATTCATATTTGGGTCTTCAATTTTGTTCCATTGATCTACATGTCTATTTTTGTGCCAGTACTATGTTGTTTTTATGACTATAGCTCTGTAATACAGTTTAAAATCTGGTATAGGAATCCCCCCAGCATTGCTCTTAGTGCTCAGGGTTGTTTTGGCTGTTATACTAACACAGATTCAGAAAAACAAAATCCAACAACAACAACAACAACAAATCGATGTATGTTCTCCCTCATATGTGGATCCTAGCACCAAATCCTTAT
>NW_008360332.1:5846981-5847750 GCF_000622305.1 Nannospalax galili
CATTAATAAGGGAGATATGGATAAAAATGGGGTTATTTTAAGGGGAGGGGAGAGAGAGGGTTATACAAGGAATCTTGGGGATACAGGGAAAAAGGAGCTCAAGAGAGGTGGGACCATAGGAGAAAAATATTATCAAGGGAGAAATGGGGAAAATGGAGGCACTTTAAATGGGGAAACCATGGTGGACAGCTTAGACAATGCAAGAGATAAATAATGCTTAGCTAGTTTTAAAAAAGCCAGAGGCAACCATATTAATCGAACAACCTACTGACAAATTATACATACAACTAGCTCAAGGAGTATAATATATGTCTAGGCAAGGTTTATCTAAGAACATTTGGTCTTTTTCCAAGCTTTATCTACATAGCACACGGCAATTAAAAGTACCAGGCTGGTAGAATTAACCTTCTTGGATGTTTAACAGACATACTTTGAGGTCTATACTAATTTGGTCAGTGGGACATAAAGGAAGGTTTTTGCTCCTTGCCCTCCTAGGTGGAATAAGTTCCAGGGGACTATGAGGTCTCTCAAAATGTCCTGCAACTGTGGTGAGTCGCCTGTCCTCTTGATCAAGGAGGCTGTGGAGACTCCACCAGATAGACTTGAACCAGTGTTCAGTCTACAAAGAGGAGGGTCAACACAGAGAAAACATTTCCTCCATGCTTCCAAGCAAAGCCAGCCATGGTCAAGCAGGACCTTTGACTTATCTTCACATAAATGGAACTGGTAAAAGAAAGGAGTCAGGGGCTCCTCCCAAGCCCATGTTACC
>NW_008360332.1:5848024-5873190 GCF_000622305.1 Nannospalax galili
AAGCACTGGAGAATGTCTGGGGGTACCAACAACACATTAGACAGTAACAGGGATGACAGAGTATATGGGCTCCAGTTGGGGGGAGGGGAGACTATGGGAGGGTGCCATTTTGGATGTGGGTATATAGACAAATAAGATTGTTTGGGATGTTCTGTATGAAATACACACAAAAAAATCAACAAATGAAAAAATGAATTATATTTGAGGAAGAAGCATAAAAATTTGCTTCATGTTAATTAGGAGATGTGAGAAACATTACCATTAACATATACCTGATGACTTTATATCCATGCTCAGGTGCCAAGAATCTCAGAAAGTAACCAACTGTGACTAGTAATAATCAGATACATAGAGATTAGAGATGCATGTGCAAGCATCTAAGTGTTAATAGCGTTAAAAATGAGTTTTTCTGTATGAAACAGTATATCTTAAAATGAAATGGAGATCCTTTTTAAAGGTTAAAACCTCATTTAGTTTTACAGCTTATGAGGTTTATACTGAGTTCATATTGTATAACTATATTAATTCAACTGTGAACCTAAAAATTTACAGGCAAATTTGAAAAAGATGCATCTTTGCTCTGGAAATTGTTATTGAATATGTTAATGCTATAATGAAATGCTTCTTCAAATCATGTGGTTATTAAATAAATAATTTAAAAAAATTTTTTTAAAGTCCACATATGGCATTGAGGGGCCAAAAAATCAGAAGCCCATTTCCAAGAAGAGAGTTCTTCCCTGTTTATTCTACTTGGCCAAGGTAAAAAGAAAGCATTTTCTACAGCTTAGAAATTACAAAATTGTGAAAGGATCATGGTATTGTCCTACTACTTGGACTTCACCAGCAAGGAATCCTGTGAAACACATTCTGTCCATTTTGTGATCTTCATCCATCAAACTTGAGGGTTTCTTTCCATAATACTGCTTTTCTGGTTTTAGCAAAAACACAGGACACACTAGACTGGAGGATTTAGAAAAATGTTAGAATCCCTGGAAACCCTCAATAGCTGGTACAGTGTCTGACACAGTAGTGATTGCAAAAGAAGATTGTTGACTGACAGGCAGCATGACAGGGTCAGTGACACCAGAAGATAAAAAGATTCATTTAAAATGACATCTGAAAGAAACCAACCACACTGTGTGTTTCCAGACCTTGAAATGAAATTAGATTTAGCAAATACCATCCTAGTAGAGAGGTTCTCCAATCCACCTCACAGGAAGGTAAGAATAAGCTTAGCCAATACTTCAGGGCTGTTTACTATAACATTAACAGGGTTGTGTTATGCATATGACAAGGAGAAAAAACAGGAATTATTCTATATCTTACTCAACAAACTGCCTTTAGCCTACATAACTGAAAACAAGTTGCTTATATTTTTTAAAATTCTTCAACAAATCCTATGCTTGATGTTCAGTTGTCTAAAAGTTTCACAAGATGAAGAAAGTAAATAAAAGTTAATGTTTTTCCTCTTTAACATAGAAAATTAATTTTCATGCCATGAATATCTTTATTGTTTAGAGTTACTGAAATCCTTTTTCACTGAACACAGTAAAAAATCTATATAAAGCAAAATGATATCCATGGTGAAATAGTAAGAAGAAAACATTTCTTAGCTTAGTTAATTTTGTCTGCTCCCATAAAGAAAGCTGTCAAATCCTCCAGACAACACATCAGCTGGGCCTCAGGGCAATGAGTTTAAATTTTAGGATGCACCAGCATTACCAATAGCCTTATTAAAGATATAGATTCTGAGGATCTGTAAAGATCACCCAGTTGATAAAGTGCTTACCACACAAGCATGAAGACCTGAGTTCAGTTCCCCAGGACCCACATTAAAAAAGCTGGGCCTGGTGTCAAGTTCCTTTAATCCCAGCCTTAGGGAAGATTTCTGGGCCTTGCTGGCCAGCGAGCCTAGCCAAATCTGTGAACTCCAGCCCAGTGAGAAACTCTGTCTCAAAAAAATAAGGCAGAGAATGATTGAAGAAGACATTCAACATGGACCTCTAGCCTCCACATAGATGCTCACACCCCATACACACACGTATACACACACGTGCGCGCACACACACAAACACACAGTACAGATTCCTGAGCCCAGCTGGAAGGACTGTGATTCCGCAGGTTTGAGATGAGGCAGGCCCAGAACTCTGCCCTGTTGTAGATAGCTCAACACACACACAAACACACACTACAGATTCCTGAGCCCAGCTGGAAGGACTGTGATTCCTCAGGTTTGAGATGAGGCAGGCCCAGAACTCTGCCCTGTTGTAGATAGCTCAGGTAGTGTAGGTAGGTGGTCCAGAGCACTCCTCTGTCCTCTGTCTTGGGAGAAGTAGACCCACAAGCCCTCTCTTTCCTACGAACACTGAGAATTCTGCATACCACCAGCTGGCCCATAAAAGTGATCTGACTTTCAAGGGTCTGTTTGGTCTGGTTCTCCTAGATTACTTGGATCTGAATCCAAAAATCAAGGCGAGGGATGGAGTGCAGCCATCGTGATTTCCAGGCATGAAGTTAACTGTTATTCATCAGCTAAAAACTGATTCAAGAGCATTATGCACTTAAGTATATCTAGTCCTTCCCTCATCCCCAAGAGTGGCGGCTCACCTTTTCATAGTCTGTATGGTAATGGGCCATTTTCCCTTGACCTTCAACTTCAAATTCAGTCTCAAGAATGAGAGAGAATAGTGTAGGCAAAACAGAGGTTGGTAAAGTGTTTTATTTAACCCTCAAAGTACGCGGTCAATATGTTTACCTGATTGCACAGTGGACAGTTGAATGCAAGGCCTTTTTAAAGCAAAGCATTTCCCTGAGTGGCCACAGCCTAGGGGGTGTGGAATATACATCACCATTTTTCCTAAAATGCAATTGAATTTGCTCTTACTTTGAAGCAACCTTCAAAGTACTGCTTAGAAATTACTCCCTTAAGATAGAGATTATTATAGGTGACAGAGCCTAATCATTAGTAAGGCATAAGGTTTTGTCATTTCTATTTAATGTATGAATCACATGCATTTACACTTGGAAGGGGGGATAACATGAAACATTTCATTCAACATCAACTCGGTATGGGAGTTCCCTTTCCCACCAAATTTCATACTACTATAATCCACTCCAAAGAGTTAACTCTATAGATAGCTATATAAATCCCTTTTTTCTCTCCAGACTTTTCGATGCAAACGAGTCAACAATTGAGCACAAAGGCATCCGGAGTCACGCTGGACTGTTGTGTCAGGTGATACGGGACTATTAATGCCTGAACAGTAAACAGCAGAAGTAAATGAGAGTGTTGTCAGAGCCAGGACTGCCTGAGGACTTCAAACCCAGACTCCACAGTCCACGGAACGGAATAAAGGCAACAGATAGAAATGACAGCAAAACCTCTAGGAACAGCCCTTTCTTTGCTCTTCCTTGCTCTTCCTGGGGTCCTGGGCGTACCGACAATCTCCTGCAGAAATGAAGAAGGTGCAGCTGTGGATTGGTAGGTAAATGAAATGGAATGATGGGTGTGTGAAAACAGGAAGCTGTAGTAAGCCTGTGATGACACCCAGGAAAACTTCCACCTTTAAAAGGAAAGTGATGAGCTAGGGATGTGGCTCAGTCAGTAGAGTACTTAGCTAGCATGCACAAAGCCCTGGGCTCAGTTCCCACTACCACACGTACCAGACACCGTAGCACACACCTGTAATCCCAGCACTCAGAGGTAGGGGCAGGAGGATCAGGAATTCAAAGTCATCTCTGGCAACATAGCATGCTCCAGGCTAGACTGGGCTACACAAGATCTTGCAAATAAATAAATACGTAAACTAAAAAGAAAGGGACTTAAAGTGTGCCTGTGGGCTCAACTCCCACGCAGAGCTGGCTGCCGGGTGGGCAAGTTGCTCCTAAGGGAGAGCCGAGCAGCTCCCTGGGACCTGAGTCGCTGTTCTGAGTGGGACTGAGCTGACAACTGTCTCTTGGCAATTTCCTTTTATTACATGTGGCCTTTTCTAACAGAAGCCTTTCAGTGTCCTTTGTGAAGTACAAAGGAGAAGGTAGGTGACATTGTTTCGGAAACTGAGGCATACCCTTCTCTTTATGGGCACGAGAGAGTACTTGATCGAGCCCAGCACTGTTTGGTTAACCTTGGCTCAGGAGGCAGCTCAGGCAGCAGTGAGAGTGGCCGGGGAGGTCACTAGCCTCTAGGACAGTTTCAAAGAGCCAAGCCACACTACTCCATTGGAGGCAGATTCTCCTGGAGGTTTTTCTACTTCTCCACTCTTTACTGAGTGTTTAAGTCTTCCATTGTGGTTGACATCAAGCTTTGTGTGAATTTCAAGATAAGAGCACAGATAAATTCGCTCATTTAGCACTTGTTTCTACCAGACCTTGTCCTGAGTTTTAAAGACAGAAATACAAATGAAACATAGTTCCTACCCTTAAAGAGTTCACAAAGTCACAGTAAAGGCATATAAGGCATTAGGGGCACGCAGCTAAGAAGGCTTCTTTAAGGATGTAGCTTGTAGCTAAGGTTTAAGAACAATTATGAAGTGGTTAGAAAAAACTAATAGGGAAATGCCAAAGCAGTTCAGGCCAACAAAGGAGGGTCAAGAGGCCACATGGAAAGTTTGAAGCGCAAAGCGATTTGCTACTGCTAGAAGTTCAGGAGGATGTGTTAAAATGGAAGGAGGCAAAGCTATAATGGTAGGAGAAGGTCATAGCGCCTTTGTGGACTGCACGCTGTGGGATTTGAACTTGACATAGTAAGGGAGCTACTTATTAGCACATAGGCCTGATCTTTAGACCAGATCCCACACCTTGGATTGTCTCCACGCAGTTCTCTCTGGACAGAGTTAAGAAGCAGTCTGTGCTGTGACTTGACAGCTCTCAGTTTACGGTACCTGGTGGCTCTGTACTCCTAAGCTAAATCAGGTGATATAAAACCTGCTGTTAGGAATTAGGATTTAGAATTCTCTCCAGGAAGTTGAGAATGCTGTCCCTGGGAAATGTTAGGGTTAGCAGTTCAAAGAGTTGCAGGTAGTAAAGGAAAAGCAACCAACCTCATACAATCCATAATGACCTTTTGTTAGTCAATGAGGGGTGACCACTGACCAGAGGGAGTCAGCAGTAGCCACGTGGGCCAAACAGCAGGGGACCTTAAGTACTTTTGTGTAGGGAAACAGAGTCCTGGGGTTTGGGTAGAGAATACAGGCCTGTATTCTTCCTCCTTAGATAGATAGGTCTCATCTTGGGAAGGCTTGTAGAAGTTCCTCGGACAGCAGATAGCAGGGTCTGTTTGCAGAAATTTATGGTTAGAGTCCGAGACAGGCTTGTTTACAAAGCAGGAATTGCTTTACGGTTTGGAGCTAATGGTTGTAGTAGAAACAGAAAAAGAAACCCTGGAAAGACTAGATGGTAGGTGAGTTTCTGGGGAGGTGAGAGGGAGAAGTTAAAGACTTTAGGCTTCTAGCTTATGAGACTGTGTGTTCCTTAACAGGATGGAATGAACAGATTTGGTATAAAATATTATAAACTTGGTTTCAAATATGTGGAGTTGCAAGTTTATGAGGCATCCTTTTGTTTAGGTATCTGAACTCAACCTGGAGTTCTGGGCAAGAAATCAAATGAATTAGAGATGGTCACCCAGGAAAAATGTTTAAAAGTACTTGTATCACCTGGTGACATTGGCATAGTGAGAGTCCACAAATGCTATGCTGAGGGGCTACCAATTTGTGATTTATATAATTTTTTGCTGCAACTGAATAGACATATTACTTAGCAATACTCAGCAGAGAAAAATCAGCTTAGCCACTTAGCAGAGAGGAAGTTGCTTAGCTGCTACAAAGCCAGGCACCAAGGAATGTTTCCTGCCGCAGGTGAGGACCTGGCACTGTGAGGCATTGGCAAGACAGGAAAGAGTTCACTTGAACAGAAGCATAAGTCTGAAGACAACCGAGCAGAGAGAGAGATGCTCTTGGGCAGACTGTTGTATGGTGATGTGCCTTATGTTTGGTTCTCTGGGAGTTTCTTGGGGTTAATTATAGGGTTCCTGCTATTAGAATATATTTGTCTAGACCAGTAGTTTCCAAAGGAGGACAATTTTACCCTCAGGGGACTTTTGACAAGGTCTGGAGACATTTTTGATTTAGGATGATGCTACTGGCATCTAATAGGTAGAGGTTAGTAATCCTACAGGACACTGGCCAGCTTGCACTGTAAAGAATGATTTGGCTCAAAATGGGACCAGAGTGTATTGAGAAACCCTAGGCTGGGTGATCCAGGGCAGGCAAAACGTTATGAGGGCCAAACCACTTGCCTTCACTGTGAGATGCCCAGAGGAGATAACAAGCAGGAAACAATGGGGGGGGGGGACACGGGGAAAAAAAGCCTGCTTCAAATACTTAGATTGGGTTTGGGCACAAATCCTCAATGCAGAACCTTCAGAGAAACTGAGCTGAAGAACAATGTTTGGGCCCAAGACTCCAGGGGGCCTCCCCCTCCCCCAAAGCCCATACCCAAATCTCATACCAGCTGACTAGGCCCCAAGAAATCAGATGCCACGCACTATGGCAGAAGGGAATCCAAGAATTCTCCAATCTAGACCTGGACCTTGACCTCCCCACTGTAGCCACTGGGACTATGGGAACAGCAGAGAGGATCACTCTCAATATACATGAACTTTCACTTAGAGGCCCCAGCCACAAGGTCAGCTAACGTCTTAGAACAGCTCTACGATTCATCTTTTCTTCCCTGGAGAAAACCGTCACTAACTCCAGTTCCAGAGGAATTCAATGCCCTCTTCTGACCTCCACAAGCATTGCACAACACGAGTGCATTTACACACATGCAGGCAATACACTCATATGCATAAAATAAAAATAAAATATTTAAATGTTTAACACAGACTGCCATCGGAAAAGCAGTCAGTACATGATGGTAATTGGTAGCTATCGTCCTTGTTAGGTTTGTCTTTTATAAGTTACCCAAAAGACAAGGCAAGGACGGTGGAGAGACTGGGCTGGGGTACCTGTACATGGACCCCTCAACCAGGAGCTGGAGGAGGAGCGAGAAGCTAATGAACACCAACAGGAGTGCATTGGGATGGACCTTACAGCAGCTGTACGAAGCCTATCCCTCCAAGGTAGGTTACAGTCGATCATTTGTGGAGATCATAGAAAATATATAATACAGAATCTAAAACTTCAAAGCAGCATCTTCGGGGTATTTTTCCTTCTGGCTTGCTTACTCCTTGCCCCAGAAACTTGAGGCAAACTAGCACAGAACTAGTCCAGGACAACTAACTAAATCAACCTGACCAGGGCTTGTCAGTGCCAAATTGTTGGTTTACTTGGTACCAGGTCCAATTGTATCACTGGGCAAGATGTGAACTGATTGCTTATAGAAATCCTGGCTGCCAAAAGCTCTGCCAATTCACTCAGCACCTCCTCTCTTCTGCATCTTAATAGAAATGGGGAGAAGGGCTCTCTCCTGCTACTAGGCAGTATAGGTCTGTAAATATCATGTCATGAATTACTGGCTGTTTATATCATGCTGTTAATAAGTGCTAGTGATTCAAGTAAAAGTTTCTCTGGGTCTTCCTTTTAGAAAAAATATTTTATTCATTATTTTATGTGCATGAGTATATTGCCTGCACCTGTGTAAGTGAACCTGTGTCATGCAATGCCAGTGGAGGTCAGAAGAAGGTATTGGATACCCTGGAACTGGAGTCATGAACGGTTGTTAGCTACCGTGTGGGTGCTGGGAATTGAACCTGGGTCCTCTGCAAGAGCAGTCAGTGCTCTTAATGACTGAGCCATCTCTACAGCCCCTGGGGCTTCTTTTTTAATATTTTATTTATTATTTTTATTTTATGTGTATGAGTGTATTGCCTGTACTGAAGTCGTGCAATGCCCGCAGAGGTGAGAAGAAGGCATCGGATACCCTAGAACTGGAGTTACAGATGGTTGTTAGCTGCCATGTGAGTGCTGGGAACCAAACCCTGGCACTCTGTATAAACAGACAGTGCTGTTTAACCGTTGAGCCATCGTTCCGATTCATTGGGTCTTCTTTTTAATTAATCATTTTCAAAATGATAGGTTGGTAGCTAAGGCTTTAGATTCAAGGGCCTAGAACTTACTTGGCTGAATAGAGATAATGCCTGCTACCTGGACTTCAGTGATCTGACCAAAGACTTAGTTAAGTAGGCCTGCCACCCCAGGGTATTCCAGGCTCCATATGTTGTACAGTGACTACTCTCCAACCAGGGGTGATAAGTGAAACAAAGTAGTAATTAACACACACTTCCACTGAGTGTGCATTTTCTAATCATTACTATGGAAATATATAAAATGGCTCCATTCTTATACTATGCTAGGTTCCTTGGTGGGTTTTACAGATGTTAAATCCAATGCTTACTACAAGACTGCTCTAGCTTCTGGTGTTGTTGCACATGTCTATCTGAATATTTTCTCAGAAAATGCAGAGCTGTCACTGTATGCTAGTGTTCATTTTACTTACCTGCTATTAAGAGCAGTCTCAGAGCAGAAGCACAGTTAAAATCACTTTGTGGACTGTTTGAGTACATGTGATGTGCCAAGCAACTGTTTTAGGTGTTTTTCGAAGCTTTTTTAAAAAATATTTTATTATTTTTATTTTTTATTTTATGTGTATGAATGTATTGCCTGCATGTAAGTAAGTGCACCTGTGTCATGCAATGCCCACGGAAGACAGAAGAGGCTGTCGGATCCCCCGGAACTGGAGTTACGGACAGTTGTTAGTTGCCATGTGGGTGCTGGGATTCGAACCCGGGTCTTCTGCAAGAATAGTCATTGTTCTTAACTGCTGAGTCATCTCTCCAGTCCCTAAATTTTTTAATATCAACAACAACCCTGTTTTGAATAATCAGGATATTATATAAAATGGAAACTGCCTGCAGCTGCTTCTGAGGATGGGGACAGGAAACACAACTCATTAGCGAAAAAGTAAACACCTATGTTCCAGGGATTCTTCTCCATCCCAGGGACTCCTGGGGCCAAGAAGAAGGGAAAAAACACCTCATCAAGTCTCTGGAGTAGATGACCATTCAGATTCTCAGTTTGGCAGCTTCTGATGGACTCTGGGGCATGCAAAGGCAGCCCAGAGCCTAGGAGGCAGAAAGAACAAACCTGCTTTATAAAACAAAAAAGGTAGAAAGGCCAGGGGTGGTGGTTCACAACTATAATCCCAGCACTCAGGGGGATCACTGAGGCAGGAGGATCTCCATGAAGCCAAGGTCTGCCTGGACTACGTGGTGCCTTCCAGGCTAGCCTGAGTCATAGACTGAGACCTTGCCCACCCCACCCCATCCTTAAAAAGGAAGTAAGGAATTAAAATGTGTATGAGAAAGAAAAGGGAAGTTGGGATAAGCTATTCAATGTTTCTTTCCTTCAGTAAGACCTCATATACAATGTTCTGAGTGATCAGTTCTGGGGAGAAAAATGTCAGGATGGATCTGGCTTCCATGTCTGAGGGGCAATGAAGCCAAGAAGAAAGTAACAGCTGCCAACGGCATGTAGGGGTGACTGGGCGCTCTCTGGAAGCCATAACTATGTGCCAACTGTGGCTAGGAAAACGTGTCTTCTCTGCCCTTGACCTGGAACTGAACTTCTAACAGATAGTGTAAGCAACTCATTTGACATCACAAATGTCAAGGTGACTGAGTCCAATAGTTTGATTGCACTTAGAATTTTCCCTTTTGCAAATAAGAACCCTCCATAACACTGATCAAATTACCCTGCAATGGCTTACAGTTGCCTACATTTGTCTCCTGCTAGAGTAGGTCAGAGACAAATCCCCGCCCCTGTCCAATGCCCAGTTGTCAAAACAATACTCAAAGATAAAAGGAATAAAACTGGGGCTGGCTCGGTGGATAACATCCTTACTATACAAGCATGAGGAACTGAGTTTGAATCCCACAACCACCAGGTATAGTGGGGTGTAGTCCCACACTAGGGACAAAGACAAGCAGATCTCTGGACTTGACAGTCAGCCGGCCTACCTGAAACGGTGAGCTCCAGGTTCAGTAAGAGACCCGGCCTCGAAAAATAAGACGGAAAAGAAACCGAGGAAGGCACTCAATGTCAACTTCTGCTTCTGGTCTTCACGTGGGCCCACATAGCCAAACACACTCACGCACATACATGCACACACATGCACACAAGCATGCCCATGCACACACATAGCCTTAGTCTCAATCTTCATTACTGAAAAACCAAAACTAAAACCTAACTAAAATGTATGCTTATACATATATTACATACACATACATATACATGTAATGCAGCCTTGCTAGTGTGTATACACACACACACACACACACACACAAACACATTTTATTTGATAGCATCTCCCTATGTAGCTCAGGCTAGTCAGCTAGTCTTGAACTCACGATCTTCCAGCCTTAGCCTCCTAAATGCTGGAATTACATACGTGTGCCACCGTGCCCCGCCTGCCTATTCTGAAGTCTGTGATCTTTTCTATTTATCAGCAGCATCTTTTCCCACCAAGGCTACAACCAATGTAGCCATTGCTGTCTGTTACACTCCAGGTTAGATTGTGATTAGTATCCATCGTATGAATAGCTTTCCTCACCAGACCTTCCCTCCGCATGGCACCTCAAAGGCACACATATGGCCTCCTTGATGCACTGAATGCCAGCTCACAGAGTGTCAGAATCTTCGAGAGGAGGATGGCACAAGCACCATTCTGTAACCGTGATGGATTATGGAAAATGAGTCTAAGAACCAGCTAACTTTCCTGGGACTGTCAAAACATAGTAGCCAAGAATGCTGTTCATGATGCTATATGGTGGTAACTGTTTTTAGAGTACCTCAGGTCATTAACTGCAAGATGCCTATCACTGACTTTTCTTTCTGAGAGGAAAAAAAATGGGAGAATTTTTTTTAAGTAGACCAGTTGTCCTATTCTGCTTTTATCGTGTCACTGATTTTCTTTTTCAATATCAACATTATTGGCATCAATAAACGTCACTGCATCATGACACAGATGGGATGGAACCACCCAGAACAAATAAGCAGGTTTCCAAAACATCACAGAGACACTATCAAAATAATAGCTTTACTATGAGTTAGAAAACAGGCTAATTCGTTGGAGAGTCAACTCATATTTGGACATACCAAAAGAAATCCAATATCACACATTAAATTTCATTACTTTCTAAGCAAGGAAATATCAAGTTAGGAACTGACGTAGCACTGAGAAAACAATCGAAAAAAAGAAAAAAAAAACACCTCTCATATGAAAGAGGAAAGAAAGCAGATAATGATGAATCCTGATTAAATACAAAACTATGAGCAGGCAGTGAGGCAGGCAGAGGAAACCAGATCCTGACAGCCTGCTCTGCACTGTGCCTATAACATCAGTGGAAAAACCCAGGTGTGATCCTTGGCTGTTCATTTCCCTAACAAATAATCCAGCACTCTTATTGCACACTAGTTGCTTAATCAGAAACATGCTTTCAAACAACCAAGAAAAATGGAAATACCATCCTCAGACAGATCACATAGGGCTCTTGTCATATGAGGCAAAACCAGCACGACAGCCAAGGAGACAGCAGGGTGGGAAAGCACTTTCCATGTAAGTGCAAGGACCAGAGTTCAACCCCCTACCAAACTGAGGTATAGTCATATATACTTGTAATCCCAGAACTGGGGGTTGGGGGGGATGGAGACGGGTGAATCCCTGGGGCTTGCTGGCCAGTCAGCCTAGCCTACTTGGTTAGTTCCAGGCCATAAGAGACTGTCTCAAAAAAATAAAAAGTGAACAGCACCTGAGGAATGTGATACCCAAGGTTATATTTTAGCCTACACACACACATACCTACCCACACACCCACACACAAACACACACACACATACATGTGCACATACAAAACATGTATGATGGGGCTGGAGTGATGGCTCAGCAGTAAAGAACACTGCTCTTGCAAAGGAGCCAAGTTTCATTACCAGCACCCACATGGCAGCTAACAACCATCCATAACTCCAGTTTTAGGTGATCTGATGCCCTCTTTTGACCTCTGCTTGCATTGCATGACACAGGTGCAGCAACCTACATGCAGGCAATACACTCATAAGCATAAAATAAAAGTAATGTTTGAAAATGTGTGACTGAAAATGGAGCCCCCCCATCTTGCATATCCCAGAATTCATATTCCTATGGGTGACTTCTCATGGGTGTTAATGAAAAGCTCTGTGTTGCGGGCTGAGTAACTGGTAGAAATACTGATAGGAATTGGGAGTAGAGGAGTCCTGCCACTAAAATCCTAATATATTCCCGCAGAGCAACAACACAGCATATGTCATGTACAATGATGGTATCCCTAAGTCTTCAAATTACAGCAGGAAGTACGGACACACCAAAGGTAAGGCAATGGCTCTTGGTTCCTCATTCTTTTGGAAATCATCATTTTCTTTTTTTCTTTTTTGGTCTTGTTGAGACAGGGTCTCCTTGTAGACCCAGCTGTCCTGGAACTCACTATGTAGACCAGGCTGGCCTTGAACTCACAGAGATCTGCCTGCCTCTGCCTCCCGAGTGCTGGGGTTAAAGGCATGTGCCACCACGCCCAGCCTGGAAATCATCATTTTCTTAAACCTTTCATCTTCAATATGCTCCATGCCATACTAAAAGATAATTTTTGCTTTTAATGGCCTATCTTGACTTATTGAGACATATGATATCTGCATAACAGGTTGTAAAATTATGTGATCTGACATACCAATGCCCTCTGCAGAAATTCAGATTTATTTCTTAGTATTTTAAAAAATATGCTTTAAAACAAACAGTCAAGTACTGGTTGCTCAAGTACCAGCTAGACTATATATATATTTTATATTTTGTGTGTGTGATGTGTGTGTATGCTGTGTGTGGTATGTGTATATTGTGTGTGGTATCTGTGCAGTGTGTGTATATGGTATGTGTATTACATTACACGTATATGTATGTGTGTGTGATATATGTGTGAACATACATTTTTGTTAGGTTTTGGTTTTGGCTTTTCAGTAATGAAGACTGAGCCTAAGGCTGTGCACTTTATCACTGATTTATTCTCAGACATTTTTCCTTACTTTTTCACTTTGTGATAGGATCTTTCTAATTGCCCAGGCTGGCTTTGAACTTGTGACCCTCCTGTCTAAACTTCCCATGTAGTTAGGATTACAGGGTTGTGCCCAGCTTACTTAGGATTACTGAGCCATAATTTATATTGAATAAAATTCACTCTTTATAATTTGCAGTTCCATTTGAACATTTTGGAAAAAATATTTTAAAGAGTTTTTCATATAATAGTAATGCTTGATATACACTTTGCTACATGTTGTTATTTTATTCAGTAATCCTTATAGGGATAATTTTGCCATTTTTCCATTAATAAATCATGTGCATAAGTATATGCATTATAGAAAATTCAAAATGCAGATAACAAAAAACCTGTAATTTTAATACTCATTAAACACACTTAATCCCTTCTACTTCTAAATTATCTATTTGAAAAAAATATTTTTTCATCTTTTTTGAGATAAGGTCTCCCTGTAGCCCCAGATGGCCTGGAACTCACTATGTAGACCAGGCTGGCTTTGAACTCAGAGAGATTCACCCGCATCTGCCTCCCAAGAGCTGGGACTACAGGCATGCACCACCATGCCTGGCTAAGTTTTCAATTTCTATACCATGAATACTTCCATGACAATATGTATTCTCTAGAATGTTCCAAACCCAAATGCCCTCAGAATAAACTGGGTAAGGTCAGCAGGTGAAGTGGGTGAAGTGGGCTGAACTAGCAGGTGACTAAAAGGTACACATAATGTCTAAAGGGAGGGTGTCACTTATTTCTCACCCTGACTTGTATGGATGCAATTTCTAAGAAGATGCTGAAAATCAGTATTTGTGGAAAAATGTCCCCAGAGACTTAAAGGTTGGCAGTGAATTCAGGTTTAGAAATATGCTGCATTGGGAATGAAGAGATGGCTCAGGGGTTTAGAATACTGGCTGCTCTTGCAGAGGTCGCAAGTTCAATTCTCAGCACCCACATTGTCGCTAACAACCACCTGTTACTCCAGTTCCAGGAGATCCAATGCCCTCTTCTGACCTCCATGGGCATTGCATGACATGGGACCGCTTACATGCATGCAGGCAAAACACTCATGAAATAAAAATAATAAATACAATATATTTTTAAAAGGAAAATACTGAAAATCTAATATATCTGCATGCAAGGTGTGTCAGGCCCAGGGGCTGCTAATTTGCAATATCTAGGAATGCAATTTATAGCCAGGCATAGTGGCAAACACCTATAATTCCAGGCTGAGGCAGGGGGACTGTCATGAATTTGAGGTCAGCCTGGGTTACAGTGTAAAACTCTGTCTCTGTTCCCCTCCAAAAAAGCCATTTGTAATGACTGTCAAAAGCCATCATCGTTGAAAGCTGTTGGTTTTGTAGTTACCGTCACAATGGCCCTATTAACATGGGACATGTTTTTATCACATGCCATATTCTCTGACCTCTCCTCCATCAGTCTCTGACCACCAGTCCTGCTCCAGCCTGTTAGCTCCCTCGAAGGTTCGGTGTTCAATGTGGAGTCAGAGCTTCGTTTTGCCCACAGGCACCCTAACACCCAGCTAGTCAGCACATTCATCTGGTGGAAGCCCACCAAGGCCATGCCTGTTTAACAGAACTTGCAACATTTTCCACTTAGACATTGATAGATTCTTTTTCTACCACAGTATGTTTTCTCAAGGTGTGCTCTTTGAAAAATAAATAACTAGCAGGCATTTGAATGAGTGGATTTTATGTTTGCATGTTCCTCTGCAAACTGGAAAATCTAGTTACAGCACCAAACATTGAAAAACACGGAAAGTAGAGGTTCTGATTGGATAAGGTTCTTTCTGCTATGTCACAAGCTATTTTCTTTCTTTCTGGCTTTCATTTTGGTAGGCTCTAGAGACTTGTACAAAGCACGATTAACAAGACTATGCGCCTTCCTATCTCTTTTTCTTTGTCTCTTTTTAATCAGATCTGTAGGACTAAGTGACCCCTCTCCAACAAATGAGCAGCCGTCTATTAAAGCAAAGTGCTATGAGCCCTTCTTCATCTGGTATTGTCTCTTTTAACACTGCTTTTAGCAAGCCTTTGAAAATAGCTGCTCAGCAGTGAAGACATTAGCCAAGGCTTGTCAGGTGACTGTATAGTTTAACAAGGCCAAATTCCAATTTAGCAAATTTGCATTCTGCCAAATGAATTTTCCTTGTGGTTTCAACAGGCATTTCCAACATGCAGTTCCTCTTAACTCCTCACAGAGTAGCTGTCCTGGCTTCCCTCTGAGGAAGCTTATTATCCCGTCACGGGGTATCATGAGTGTGCCTGAGTTCTTATTGTAATCCTTGAAAAATGAGCGATTATTGATAGCTTAAGAAAACAAGAGCCTATAAACATGCTTCAGTGTTACAGCTTTGAACTGTATTTTAAAGGGACCTTTGTTTTCTAATTAATTTAAATCAAATGTATCTTTGGTAGGTCTACTGCTGTGGAACAGGGTCCAGGGGTTCTGGCTGATCCATTCTATTCCCGGGTTTCCTCCAATCCCAGAAGAAGGCTATGATTATCCATCCACGGGGAGATGGAACGGACAAAACGGCATCTGCATAACTTTCAAATACAGCCAGTATGAAGCAATAGGTAACACCAAATGTGTGAAAAGGAGACAGCGGTGTCAAAGGAGGAACTGAAAATGTGTTCATCAGTGTGTCACTTTGTTAATCTAGTCATAAACCTGATGACTAGACTCTAATGCTGGCTCTGCTGTGGTGAGACCCCAGGCAGGCTCTCTACTTGTTCCTCATTCTTGGTCTATCAATGACATTGTTGAATTTGGCTAGGGGTAATCGTTACAAAAGAATACAGGAGCCAGGCAGGTAACAAAAATGTATGAAACAGGTATTGCATGAGCACGGGGGAGAGTAATAAACTTGGGTGTTGACTTTCCCTTGAATGCCTTCAAAGTCCTCAGTACCGTCATACTGTAGGATTACAAGGCTACTGATTACAGATCTCTGTATTTTTCATGAGGAATCAGAAACTCTGTGTGTATGTGTGTATGCGTGTGTGAGTGAGTGCGTGTGTGCACGCATGCACGAAAGATCCTGCTTTTTAAATATTTTATTTATTATTTTATGTGTATGAGTGTATTGCCTGCATGTGTGTAAGTGCACCCATGTTGCGCAATGCCCATGGAGGTCAGAAGAGGGCATTGGATTCCCTTGGATCTGGAGTTATAGATAGCTGTTAGTCGCTATGTGGGTGCTAGGAATTGAACTGGGGTCCTCTGCCAGAGCAGCCAGTGCTCTTAATTGCTGAGCCATCTCTCCAGCCCCCTTGATTTTTAAATATAGGCTGGATCTTATCTAAAAAACGTTTATTTTTGCAGACCAAATGTTACCTCTATACCACCAACATCACACCTCAGAGCCAGATAAACTTTTTTAAGATCTCAAGTTCAAATTGCCCAAAACACTTATATTTGTCAAACTGTGATGTAGGAGTAAGAAAAATCATAAAGAGTGCCTTACCTCCAGGTATAGGAAGTTTAGAAAATGTTTCTCATCCAGTTTCTCTCTTAGGACCAGGATCACTGAGCCTGCCACCTAAGAGAAGCCTTCCTCTAGCTAGTTCATAGACAGCTGAACAATGTAGAGCTAAGATGTGCGTGCTGATGCTTCAAGCTTAAAGATTGGCACAAGGAGGTCTCTACATGTGTACACAGAGGAAAAAAAAACATTGACCTTCATGCTGCAAGCTTTATAACCATAGGTGTGTGAAAGAAATCTCAGCTACCTCATCTATAAAATGAAGATGATGGTGACAACAGAGCTTACCTAATAATGTCACTTTGAGGAGTGAATAAAGCATGGAACTTGGTCTGGGGAGATGGGTCCATGGATAAAGTACTTGCCCTCACCTGAGGCCCAATCTCTAGAATCCAAGCATGATGGTGGATATCTGTAATCCCAGTGCTCCTCAGCAAGATGGGAGAGAAGCTTGGGTGCAGCCAGCTTAGTGTATGTGGCAGCCAACAGCAAAGAGATCCTGCCTCAAACAAGGTGGAAGGCAAGCACCGACACCCAAGGTTGTCTATTGGCCTCTGCACATACATGCCTGCACTCACACACATGAGCACACACGTACATGCACACATATGTACACACATACGCACAAAACAAGATTTAAAAAATACATAAAACTTGGGCTGCAGAGATGGCTCAGCAGTTAAGAACACTGGTTGTTCTTGCAGAAGACCCGGGTTCGAATCCCAGCACCCACATGGCAGCTAACAACTATCTGTAACTCCAGTCCCAGGGGATCTGACAGCCTCTTCTGACCTCCATGGGCATTGCACGACATGGGTGCACTTACCTACATGCAGGCAATGCATGCATACACATAAAATAAACTTAAATAAAAATTTTAAAATTATATAAAACTCATAGGAAAAATATCTGGAAGTTTCGGTAGGTATCAGCTACTCAAACCAAAAGGCATTTGAAGGCCAATGCTGTAAAACATGGAATGCCCATACTTGAGAGACTTTTGCTTTTGTTTCCTAATATACAACATTTGTAAACATTTCCATTTGTGTTTATGTTTTCAACTGTTCTTTATTGTTTCTTGATTTAGATTCTCAGCTCTTGGTCTCCAACCCAAACATCTACAGCTGTTCCATTCCAGCCACCTTTCACCAGGAGCTTGTCCACATACCCCAGCTGTGCTCCAAGTCCAGTTCCTTAAAGGTCCCTGGCCGGCAGCTCACCACACTTCAGTCAGCCCAGGGACAAAACTTCCTCCATTTTGCAAAATCGGATTCTTTTCTTGACGGTATAAAAGACCACCACCAAAGAGTGTGCTAGCAGGAAGCACTATGGGTTACTTGGAGAAAGGAGTCTGGTTATTTAGGGTACAGACGTAGAAAAGAGGGGTGGCTTGAAGAAAAGAAAACATGACATCAGGCATCGACGCATACGTTTCCCTTTTCTATGTGAATAACGCGCTGCTGGTTCAATCACAGAAGAATCTTACAAACATACAGCTGGGAAAGGGGGCTGAAAACTCAGCTCCTCTGCAGACCTGGGGCCACCGCTATGGCTTCTGCCATCCCTCATGCAGTTCCTTTGCGCCCTCCTTACAAAACCCTGCCCTCTGTCCCACAGTGAATGCAATGATCATCAGGGAACAACCACTTCGATGTTGCGACACGACCCCTCCAACATTCTTACCTCTGTTTATTTTCACTCTGTTTCCTCACATTCCAACAGACACTATATACCCTCTTTGTAACCCCATTCTAGCCTGAAAATACCTTGATTTTTCTACTTGATCTGTCCTGCCTTTCAGAGTCTTTCTTCCGAGCATATAAGCATATCTAAAAACCCTCCCTTGATTCTAAATTGCCTATCTCTGGTTTTACTTTTTCCACCTGAATTTCTTTTGAGACAACTCAGAGCCTTTGGTTGCTGGATTCTCTTCACAAGTCTTGCTTCTGTCTATAAACAGTCATCCCTAGTCAGCAATGCTTGATGACCGTGCTGTCGACCTTACTTTTCTGCTTCCTTCCTTTATACATTGCAGGCAATTTACTGAATACCTACTACTTGCCAACCTCATGTCAGGCACAAGAGGTACAAAAACTATGGTAGTCTTTACAGATCTTGGCACTAACAAAACCCTATCCTTCCTGAACTACTCCCCTCCACTGATTTTGGGGAGTGCGTAGTCTCTTGGTCTTCCGCTTTTTAAAAGTCCCTTCTGCCAGACCCACCTCCTCCTCTGACTATTCCTTAGGTGATAAGATTGCCATATGGTCCTCTACCCATTTCTTATCTCACTCTGCAATCCATGCTGTGCAATTCCAGAAAGCCCTTGAGTGACTTCCAAGGCTGGGTATCCACCCACCTGGCCTCTACGCTAACAGATGTACTCAACAGTGAGTGGGATGTTTCCACTTGGAGGGGGTACAGCTATACCAAATGCAACATGCTAAACTTGTCTCATCATCATCCCCCACAAACTTGCTCATCATGACGTTCTAGAGTCCTTTTCACTCCTCTACCAAACTACCAAATCCATTCAGCTCCAGGCCCTTAACAGCTTTCACATTTATCAAATCCTCTCGAAAGCCTCTACTGCCACCACAGTCCACACCACTGTTTGTCAGTTACCGTGACAACCTTGTTTACCCTATCTTCTGTGTAACCTACCCTTCCAAGTTCATCCTGCACAGTATTTCTCAATTGATACTTATGATTATAAATTAGTTTCTCTTAATTTTCAACTAAGATTTATCTAAAAATCCCTATTGACTTCAGGAAAAGTCAATCATAACAGTACGACTTATAAAGACCCTTGAAATGGCCTCTAATTCTCTAGTCTTATTCTTTTCAGAGGTCTCCTCATGCTTTATCTGTGTGGAGACATGTGTAGATTATAGTAACTTTTATTTGCATACCACTTTAGGATTTAAAAAATGTTTGCCCATCCACTTAGTTACATTGTTACTGTGCTGTTATTGTTGTGCCCCCAGCATGCATACATCAAGGGTGGATGAAGATTTCTATTCTTGAAGATCTTTTCAAGTATTATGTAAATTCACTGTTTCTCTCCTTCCGACTCCTAGACATCTTTGTAGCCTGGATGGCGCAGCAGCTAAAGACGCACTTGCTGGCAGAAACCTGGCGGCGAAAGAGACAAGAGCTTCCTTCAAACTGCTCTCTCGCGTACCATGTCTACAACATCAAAGCCATCAAGACAGCTCGGCAATCTTATTTTAGTTCTTACCAGGACCATGCCAAATGGTGTGTTTCTCGAAAGGGCACCAGAAATCGCTGGACCTGTATTGGAGACCTAAATCGGAGCCCATACCAGGCCTTCAGAAGTGGAGGCTTCATTTGTACCCAGAATCGACACATCTACCAAGCATTTCAGAAATTAGTTCTGTATTATGAGGACTGTAACTAAACTTTGGGGAAAGATCCATCCATGCTCTGTCGTTGAAAATATTAACTGTGGACCTTCTCACTTTAGACCCGTTCTGTATATATTAAAAGCTTTAAATATACAAAACGTAGCACCAAATCAAACACTTCCAGCCCATATTTACCACTTTATGTTTCAATTAGTAGAAATTTACCTACTTTGAGTTTATGGCAGAATAAACCTCAACCATGATGTGCAGATAATGGTAACTGGAAATGAAATGTTTCCTTGCAGCTTAGTCAGCCCCAGCTGTCTTTGGCTGAATTCCCCCTAAAGTTCCTCCTCGCTAGTTTACGGTTGCCTTGTCATTTTTGTCAACACTATTTGCTAATAATGATATGTTCTTGAACTGCTCACTTCAATTCCTTGTACTGTTTTTTTTCGTTGTTGTTCTTTTCTTTTTTGTCTTTTTGAGACAGGGTCTCCCTGTAGCCCCAGCTGTCCTGGAGACCAGGCTGGCCTCGAACTCAGAGATCCGCCTGCCTCTGCTTCCCGAGTGCTGGGATTAAAGGCTTGCGCCACCACGCCCGGCTCCCTGTACTGTTTTTTAATCTATAACAGGGAGATCATAGCTAAGGCCACACACCTAGCACAGAGCCCAGCATGTAGCTAACACAAAATACTGGCAGAAGCCAGGCCTATAATCCCAGCTACTCAAGAGGCTGAGGCAGGGGATTTGGTCACAAGTTCAAGGCCAACCTGGGATACAAGGTGAATTCAAACTAGCCTGGGCAACTTATGAGAACCAGTCTGAAAAAAAGTACAAAAGAGGACTGGGATGTAACAGTGTTAGAGCACTTTCCTAACATGTGTGAAGTCCTAGGTTCAATCTCCAGTTAGACTGAAAAAATATTGGTGCAAGTTGAATTTGAACCCAATCCAAAAAAAAGACAGAAAAGTTTTAGAATGAGTGGGTTTTTAGAACTTAGGTTAGGAAAGAGAATAAAAATGATTTAAGTATAAACTATGAACTTGAAGAACATAAATGCAACATCAAAAAGCAAAAATAAATTTAATAATCTTAGTTTTAGCGTGTTTGCTTTCCTGGAGTTCTCATCACTAAATATAATTATCATACAAATGAATGGTTATAAATTGCAAGACTTAACTGCTTAACAAATTTTCAAATGTAGGTCTAAAGTTCAAAAAACTTACAATCTAACAAAAGCAGTTAAAAATAATTAGATGTGGCATAGCCTAGTGCTTACTGAGTATTTAGTGCGCACTACACATCCAACATTGGTTGTCTTATTTAATCCTCATAGCAATTATTTTCAGTAATAAATATCATCATCTCCATTTTACTGACAAATAAATGGAGACTTACACAACATCAATAACTTGCCTAATAGCATAGATGTCTACTTGACCTATGAAGCTATACCTTAACTTATATTCTAAGAGACAATAAAAGAAATAAAGAAATACAGGACAATACTTATCTTGAGAGCTTAATTCAAATCAAAATTCATAGGACCTAATGATTCAATGACAAGCCAAGAAAAATTTCTATCAGAAAACAAATATAAGATACGGATATATTGAATGCCATCTAGTTTACTTGCTTGGAAATACGAAAAGGCCTTAAAAATGTTTTGGCCTCTCAGAAAGCATCTAGCTATAAGCAGTCCCCATAAAATGGGATTTTATGGAGAAATTAAAAATTCAAGATGCTGACTACAGATGAAGAGGATCCAATTTTGATCCAATTCTATAGAGAAGAAGGAAGTGGACGCAAAAAGGAGGCTAAAATGAGCGAATTCTTTTGGGCTAAAAATGCACACTAGGTTGGATTGTCCTCCCGATACAGAAGTCTGGATGTTCTACAAAACTAAATACATCTCACACTCATCAAAAAAAAATTCTGGAGACAGAATAAAGTCAGATTACATACAAAGAAGAATGTAGGAACAGGGCAGAAAGATGAGGGTGCTGGTCCCTACAGACACACCTGAAGGATGCAGCTTTGTGAAGGGAGATGGACATATTTAGACCTCCTTTATGGAATGAAACTCAGCTAGAAAAGCACAACCCAGTCGGTTAAGGAGCACCAAATACTCAGAGGAGGGAATACAGCTTTGGGTTGATTATTTCCTGGGGTAGAGCTTAAACGCAGCCCCAATTAACCAGAAGCAATGGGACACGCTCTTTCCCGAATACATCTCAGGACTGCTACCCAGTCTTGCTGACTCCAAGAATGAGGCTGACATCATTAGAAGGAATCTAAAATATTTCAGAATATAAAGAATTTTTCACTGGCTTCTTTTTGAGGGAAAGGGGAGAGTATAAGATATAATAATGAATAAAATTTAAGTTTTAAACCACGGTTTAAAATACTGGAATGAGAGCCAGTGAGGTGGTTCCAGAAGTAAAAGTGCTTGTCTTGCAAGCCTGACAACCTCAGCATCATTCCTGGAACTCACAGTGGAAGGAGCCAACCTAATCCCAAAAGTTATGTGCACCCACACTGATACACACACACACACACACACACACACACATTTACATGCTATCAGCATAATAAAATTAAAAATGGAGTAAAGACCTGTCTCTAAGTTGGGAGTGTACCTTACCAAAAAAAAAAAGCTTGCATTGAGTTGGAAAATGACTGGAAAAGAAATTAAGATGTATAGTAATAATTTTCAAGTTCTAAGATGGAGTGCCACATCGTTTTTGCTCTATCCTCACCCTCTTAGAGAAAAATTATTATCCACTGTTTTTCTCAAGTGAAACCTTCCTCTGCAGATCCAAATGAATAGGCCAGCAGTGGGCTTGTGACATCAAAAGAAATAAATCACAGGCTAAGCTAAGGAGATTTGCTTTGTGAGTGAACTTAGGATAATAGGACCTCAGCTGAGTTTGGGGGGCTTAGGCCTTTGATCTGCAAGGAAGTTCATGTGCAGTGGAGCTAAGATCATTGTTTCCATGTGTATGTTCAGGTAGAGAATGCGCATTTCAGAAATGGGAGAACAGTGCAGACGTACTGTAGAAACCCAGGAGCAATGAGAGAGTGTCTGTTGTCAGTTCCCACCTGCCCAGAGGCCAGCAGAGCTCCTTATGGAGAGCCAGCTAGTCCTTGGTCACATATTCTCTGATATTCTCCAATATCCCTTTACTAAATGACTCGTTTTTAGCTTAGTATAGCTTAGGGAGGTTCTTGAGTTTGGGGGGGTTGGTCTTTTTGAGACAGGGTCTCCCTGCAGCCCCATCTGGACTGGAACTTGCTATGT
Organism: Nannospalax galili; assembly: GCF_000622305.1. Classification (NCBI taxonomy): domain Eukaryota; kingdom Metazoa; phylum Chordata; class Mammalia; order Rodentia; family Spalacidae; genus Nannospalax; species Nannospalax galili. The sequence goes on from NW_008360332.1 coordinate 5,871,310, forward strand.
AGACCAGGCTGGCCTTGAACTCACAGACATCCACTTGCCTCTGCCTTCCAAGTGCTGGGACTAAAGGCGTATGCCACCATGCCCGGCTTTCTTGTTTTTCCCAAGCAAATAATCCTTGCCTAAGTCATGTAGAAGCAATAATGACAGTGTGGGGCCAAATCATTTCAACTGAGATAGTAATTGAGACAAGGATCATAATTCCAATAGTGTCCCAATCTCTGGCATTTTATATATCAACTTTGAATATGGATTACAGAGAAAATAAGCCTAAGAGTTTAGTATAGAATGAAAAGTAAGCTTTCACAGGAAGCAGCAGCAAGAAACTGGTAGGATGAAGTAAGAAAAGGTAATGATAGGACTTCAGATATTCAGACACTTATTGAAGATCTCATTCAGCTAAAATCATTCTCGATTGACTTTTCACTTAATACACTGACAATTTCAACTCCCAAGGAAGAGACGTAATAACTAGAGGAATTTCAACTCTGAATCTAAATCTTATAAACAAAGAAGACTGGGGGTGGGATAAAAATACCGATGCCCTCGGAGACAAGTGTATCTGAATGATCATCAGTGAAAGAAAAAGTTGACTAGAATCCAGGTTTAGAAGATCTGAGACTGAACCACAAAAGAAAACATGTCTCAGTAGCAGAAGATTCTCAAAAGGAATTCAGATCAGGAAATTAAAATGATACGGTGATGGTGTGATTTCTCCACTAGGAACAGAGGCCGCAGGGAAAGTCACGTCATTGTGCAACTTGCCTTTTCACGAGCTCGTGCATGACGTGGGTGACCTGAATAACTACTGATCACACACAAGAAAATGCTAAGGTAAAAAGTATGTTATGGGACCAGGGGGATGACTCAGCAGTAAAAGCCCTTATCACACGAGCTTGACAGCCCAAGCTTGGACCTTAGGAGCCCATATAAAAGCTGGATACAGTGGTATGTGTTTCTAATGCAGCACTCCTAGGATGAGACGGGAGTAAGACAGGAGAGCTTTACTGGAGCTCACAGCCAGCTGCCTGGAGTACACAGTGCAGCTGCAGAGACGAGAAACCCTGCCTCAAGCAAGGTAGAAGCCAAGGACTGATACCCAAGGCTGTCTGTCCCTGGCCTCCAAACGCATGCCGTGGCAGGCATGCATCCTCACATATATCACATACACACATACACAAAATTACAAAAATAAATATTTTAAAATATTTTATATTTCTATCAGAAACTAACTGCTGAAATCTGAATGCCAAAAACCCTTCATCTCATTTCTTTCTTCCTTTCTTCTTTCTTTCTTTCTTCTTTATTTAAATGATGCTAATGATATTCAAACTAGGACGTAAGAAAATGATCAGAAAGAATTAAGTCAAGATTGTTGTAAAGCAATTTTAAAAGACTACAACACCCTATAGTTAGGTTCTTTCCAGGTCAGTGAAATCAACAGCTCCTGAAAGAACAGTGATCATTGAGGGGACATGGAAGACAGATAAATGTCATTTTAGTTTAGTTTTAAAGCTTAGTAGAACATGGGTCTCAAGTTCATTGCCCATCCTGAATCATCAGTGGATATTTTTGATGTTTTGTTATTTTTATTTTATGTTTATGAATGTGTTGCCTGCATGTAAGTGTACCTGTGTCATGCAATGCCCACGGAGGTCAGAAAAGGGCATCAGATCTCCTGGACCTGGAGTTACAGATGGTTGTTAGCTGCAATGTGGATGCTGGGAACCGAACTCAGTTCCTCTGCAAGAGCAGCCCATACTCTTAACTGCTGAGCTATCTCTCCAGCCCCATAGGTAAATGTTTTATATTTATACTTGTATCAGAAACTAACTGTAATTTCTGAAATCTGAATGCCAAAAAAAAAAAAAAAACCTTTACTGC
>NW_008360332.1:5873228-5881382 GCF_000622305.1 Nannospalax galili
GCCCCATAAAATATTTTTTAACTTTGCCACGTGTATGTGAGTGTATGTGTGTGTGTGTGTGTGTGTGTGTGTGTGTGTGTGTGTTCATAGTAGCTGCTAGGGTCACCCAAGTCATGCATGGACTTGTGAAAAGGCAAGCTGTGTAATGGCATGGCTTTCTCTGTGCCCTTCGCTCTACCTAGTGGAGAGATCACATAATCATCATTTCATTTTAACTTCTTGAGTTGGATTCCTTTTAGAGTCTTCTGTTACTGAGTTATATATATATTTTTTGTGACTCAGTCTTTTTAAAGAACCAGATGACACATACGTGGAAAACCTAAACAGTAAGTGTAGACTGAACAAGTTTGTAAGACAGACATCTCAGGGGTGTAGACAGATTCCTTTTAGAGTCTTCTGTTACTGAGTTATATTTTCTTTTGTGACTCAGTCTTTTTAAAGAACCAGATGACACATACACGGAAAACCTAAACAGTAAGTGTAGACTGAACCAGTTTGTCTGTAAGACAGACATCTCAGGGGTGTAGACATGGAACCCAGAGACTCCTGTAACCTGGGTAAGCACTCTGCCTCTGAGCTAAGCTACATCCTATGCCTGAACCAGACATGTCTAGTATTTTATTTCCATTTGTGTCAAGAGTTACAAGACTGGTGTTTTATAAACTTGTTGTAGGTGTATCTGTGAACAGCAAAAAACAAGTCTTCCTTGATATCTTGATGGTTAACATGGTGACAAATGGGTGAATGAGAGCACAATTCAGTGATGATTCACTATGATGGTCATAGTGGGTCTGGGCCAACAAGGAAGGAAGAGCCCAAACACTTCCTCCAGTTGAATCCATTCACTATTCTGTATCTGGAGCTCTAGTGTATGTGTGAAGAAACAGTAAGACAGACACCTGCTGCCCACATAGATCTCATAGTTCTCCCTGTCTTTTGCTATTTTCCAACAATATTTTAAACTAATGGCTATAGTTTGGGTCTTAAGTGTCCCCAATGTCCATGGCTAGAGCCTTAGTACTCAGAGTAGGATTACCAGCAGGAGCCTTTAAGAGGTGAGGCCTAGATGTTTTCAAATCATAATAGCTATATTCTGAAGGTGGATATAACATCCCATTCCTTTCCTGTCTTTTTTACCTCCTGGCACTAAGGTAAATAATTTTGCTCTGCAGTATGTCCCCACCACGATCATTGCCTGAAGACAGGACCAAAAGCAATGAGGTCAGTCAATCATTGACTGGAATTTCTAAAACTGTGAGCCAGAATAAACCCATTCTCTTTATAAGTGGATTAGCTCAGGAATTTTTTATGGTGGTAGAAAGTTGCCTAACACAATCTTTGCTGAGCATTTGAAAATGTTTTATTGTATTTGTGTATGACAAATGGGCAAGAGGAACAACAGATCCAGAAGAGATGATGACACTGGCTTCCCATGGGATCTCTAAATGCTGTAATGGGTTAAATCAAATAATACTAAATATAATAAAGGTAGACGTAAGACTATTCCCCTAAATCAAAACAAAACACAGTCTTCACCACGGAGGTACAGGTTGAAGAGAAATGTGACTTAGCAGCCAGCAATGTAGAAAATGATCTTGAGGTTTTAGTAGAAATCTCAGCAAACTAAACTGGTGACTGGCTGAAAAGATAAAAATGAAATAATCACAGTGTCCTGTTGTTATGAATAGAATACATGTCAGAATAAGTAAAGAAATAAGCCTATGCTGTCCTAAGCTAGTGGTCCAAGCGTGAGTTTGGTAAGAAATACAGGAAAAAAAAAATAGAGAAAGTGTGGAAGAAATGAATAAGAATCGTGACAGCTCCCAGCGTGGTAGAAAGAACAAAGAGACGGCAATGTTGGTTTCTGAACAGCCTCCTATGGAAGACAGACATTTCCCACTGTGTTTGGTGGGAGGGAGCCTACATTTGTTCTTTCTGATGCCTGAGAGATGGGCTAAAGAAATGGAAAGCTAAGCTGAGTTCACTTCAAACTAACTACAAATTATGTTGTCCAACGTGCTTGTGATGGGCTGTGCAGGATTTACCTCTCCTCTTCCTTCAGCCTCTTTCCCGCCTCTTTCCCACCCACTCAATCCTCTTCATTAATTGTTCTTCCTATTCCTCAAACTCACCAAATTTAACCCCACCTCAAATCGTGTACTTGCCCTTCCAAATGTCTAAGGGTTTCTATGGGGATGTGCCTGCACATGGTTGGATCATCATCAAAGTCCTTTATAGTAAAGTACTTGTTGTTAATGATCTGTCCAATGATTAAAATGCAATACTACTGTCCTGGAGCCTCTATTAGTATCTAATAATGTTTGTTTTACAAAGTTGAATGCTCCACTATTAGGTACATATAGTTTTTTCAATTATTATAACCTCTTGTTGATGCATCCCTTAATCATTATATAGTTACTTTATCTTTTTCTGTGGTTTTTGACAACATCTATCAAGTATGTCTGCTGCTACTCAGTTTCCATTTTAATGGAACATCATTTTTAATCCCTTCATTTTCTTTCTTATTGTTGGTTTTTGGATTTTTTTTTCTTAATCCCTTCATTTTCAATCTGTGTCTTCACTTATGAAATGAGTTTCCTGCAGGCAGAATATCCTTGGGTCTTAATCCATCCATCCAGCTTAAATATCTTAACTGAGTAATGTGATTCATTTACATTCATTTATACGTAAAGATGTGTATTTTGCTGACTTTCTCCTGGTTGTTTTGAACACCTGTGTTTCTCCCATCCTCACTTATCTTTGGAGTTTCGAGGGGGCTTTGTATGGTGCACTTCATTATTTTGTCTCTTTCGTATGATTGCTTTTCCAGAAGTTTGTGCCTTTATATCTTTTTGAAGGTAGTTAAATTCTTTTTGCTTCTAGCAGTAAGACTCCCTGATGATGATAATTCTCCTTGGTTTTTGCTCATCTTGAAAAGTCTTTATTTCTCCTTCCTTTCTGAAGGTAACATTTCTGATTGCAGCGTTCTTGGTTGACAGGCTTTTGTTTTCACAATTTTAAATATGTCACCCCATTCCCTCCTGACCTGTATTGTTTCTGCTGAAAAAGCCCACTGAGTCTCTAAGAGGGAATCTTATTCCCTGAAACTGGAGTTATAGTTGGTTGTGAGCTGTCTTCTGGAAACTGAACCCAGGTTCTCTGCAAAAGCAGCAAGTGCTCTTAAGTGCTTGGCCATTTCCCCAGCCTCTCAGCCATATTTTTTATTTGACTTATTGAGTTCAGCTTCAGAAACAATGTGTGTAATGTGCACGCATACGCATATAGGTGTGTTTGTGCGTGAGCAGGTGCACTTGTGTGCACACAGATGTGGTGGCCAGAGGCCAATTTGAATGCCCCCTCATCAGGAGAGTTCACCCTGGTTTTTGTTTAGTTTTGCTTCATTTTGAGATGCCTCTCCCACTGGAATCTGGAGCTCATCAATTAGGCTAGACTGATTGGCCAGCAAGCCACAAATATCCTCCTGTCTCTGCCTCCTCGGGTGCATTATCATGCCTGGCTTTTATGTGTGTGCTGGAGTTCACATTCAGGTCTTGTGCTTGCATTTACCACCTGAGCTATCTCCCCTCAATTTCAAACTTTACATTTGGATCTTTATGATTTCTATCTCTCTGATAAATTTCTTATTCATAGCATGAATTGTATTCTTTTTAAAAATATTTTATTTGTTATTTTTATTTTATGTGTATGTGTGTATTGCCTGTGTGTAGGCAGGGGCACCTGTGTCATGCAATGCCCGCAGAGGACCAAAGAGGCTGTTGGATCCCCTGGAACTGGAATTACATACAGTTTTAGCTGCCATGTGGATGCTGGGATTCGAAACCAGGTCTTCTGCAACAACAGTCAGTGTTCTTAACCACTGAGCCATCTCTACAGTCCCATGAATTGTATTCTTAACCAGATCAGCCTTGGACTTACTCATTTAAACGTTTTCAGCCTTTCCTTTGGGCTCGATGGCTAGAGTCACTGTGTGTTTCTTTGGAGGCATCACTGTTTTGGTTCTTCAGAGTTCTTGTATCCTTACACCAATAAACTATGTCTCTATCATTGGCAAATCTGCTATCTCTTACTACTTTCATAGGGTGGCTTTTACAGAGTGGACATCCTCTCAAAGATGTGCTCTAAGGGCATCAGAAGATGTGTTCCATGGCATTGGTGTGGAGTGCTCTGCTGCTCTGGGCTCCAGATGCCTAGGAAGGCAGAATCATCATATAGTTTCTTTAGCTGGAATCCAAGGTTTTAGACATGGTGTGTGCAGGAGTGTGCACAGCAAGTTCTCCTGTCACTGCAGACCATGTGGAGGTAAAGATACTCTAGCAGCCCAGGTACTTGTGATGTGTAAAGATGAGAGTGGACACCTCTGTGTAGCCACTCCAACAGGCCCAGGTAAGCACCTGATGTACACGCATGATAGCAGAATGTACACTCTGAATGTCCTGACTGTGGGAGTGATGCATGACTGGCTTTGTTTTCAAAATGGTACCAAGTAGCTGGACATGTTAGTACATGCTAGTAACTCAGACAGAGACAGGAGGATCCCTGCACTTTGAGGCAAACCCAGTCTACATAGCAAGGTCCACACCAGCCAGGGCTACAGAGTGGGATGACATCACACACACAAAAAAGTTTAGTTTAAAAAAAATATAGCCAGAGGCTGGAGAGATGGCTCAGCCATTAAGAACACTGCTGTTCTTACAGAGGACCCAGCTTTGATTTCAAGCACCCCTATGGCGGCAGTCATCTATAACTCCAGTTTCAGGGGATCTGACACCCTCTTCTGACCTCTGCGAGCATTGTACTACATGGATGCACTTACACATATTCAGGCAATGCATATACATAAAATAAAAATAATAAAATTTAAAAATAGTCACTCTATTCACTATAGCAGAAAAATAGAACCAACTTAATTATCTATCAACAGATGAATAGATAAAGAAAATCTGAAAATCTGGTGTGCATATATATATACATGTGTACATATGAATATTTTCAGCTCTAAAGGAAAGTAAAATAAAATAATTTACAGCAAGATGGATGGATCTAGAACGTAAAATATTAAATGAGATCACCCAATCTCAGAAATCTCAATGTTTCCCCTCATATGCAGTTCCTAGCCTATAATGTATATATATGAAAACAAACACGTGTGTGGGTGTACTATAATATTTAGAGTCGAGAGAAGAAGAAGGGTAGTTTGCAAAGAAAAGGAGCATAGCTTTTGTCTTTCTTCATGAGGGATGGGTGTATTCTGAAAACCGAAGTAGCACAATAAGTTCTGTGTTCCACAGAGGTCCAGTCAGTGTTGTTCCTTTGGTGAGAACTGGGCTTCCTTTCTTGTTGTGTTGTGCTGTTTGGGGGTCTTTTTGTAACAAGTTCTTACCATGTAGCCCTGGCTGGCCTGAAACCACTATGTAGACCAAGCTAGCATAGTCTTATAGAGATCCACTTCTGTCTGCCTCCTGAGTACTGGGATTAAATGTGTGCACCACCACGCCTGGCCTGGACTTCCTTTTTGATTCCATAGACCAGACATGACTGGGAACTGATTTGCTGGATATGCTAAATGAGATAATACCATGATTGCTCTTCATAATTACTTTTTGTTTTGTTATACATTTTCTAATTTTCTAATAAAATGTTAAAAAATAAAGGAGATAGCCACTGAGTACAGTGCTCGCCTGGTACTCATGAGGACCTAATATCATTCCTCAGAACCCACATAAAAATGCTAGGCATAGCAGCACATCTGTTATCCCAGCACTGGGCATTTAGAGACAGGAGACTCCCTGGTGTTTGTTGGCCAGCCAGCATAGCCTGACTGGCAAGCTCCAGTATTAGTAAGAAACTCTACCTTAATGAAAGGTGGAGGGCATTCATGAGGACTGACACCTGTGGTTACCCTCTGGCCTCCACATGGATAAGCATACCCCTATATGTAGTTGCAAACATATTACCAAGTATACACACACACACACACACACACACACACACACACACACAACTCTTAAAAATAAAATCAAGCAGCAGAGATTTAGCAGTAGTGGTGCACATGGGGAGGCAGAGGCAGGATACCTGGGGCCTGTTGGCCAATCAGCTGTTGTAAGCAAGAGAGGGTATTTTGTGGACTAGAATGCAGTGGTGTGCACATCCCCATATCTGCCCCAACATCAGGACACACAAGGGCTGTAGGATTTCATAACCAGCAAAAACCCATGTTCACAAAATATCATTTGTAGCCATTGAGTATCTTCCTGCTAACCTTTGCTCATCATGCAAAGATGTCTCTAAATTCAAACTGATCCCTCCTTTTCCTGACTAGAGAGTCTACGTGTTCCACAGTTTCTCGTTATACTGTACTGAGTTTTAGCCTCTCCCTCAAATTTTCTAGCCAAACAGCAGTTGTTTACTTTGTGAGTTGGATCCTCCTCTATGGAGAAGCAGTACAACCAGTACCGAGAACAATCATCTTGCCCGAAGTCCAACACAATTTTCATGGAGAACATGGAGCTTTGTGTTTTATAATTGTTGACCCCCCCAGTTGCTGATCAAATGTCTAGAATATTGGAGGAAATAATGTAAAGATATAGGATCTGCTTACATAGACATCTGGGTGCAGAACCAAAGCTCACTGCGCTGATATTAAAAGAGCCTCCAAAGAACCAAACCAGTCAAATGAATGGAGTTTCTCCAGCTGGTCACTTTCAAAGCCCACCCCCACTCCATTCTCCCATCTTCTACCACTCCTCTTCACACAAACGTTTTCAGAAGCCTCAGAGAAGCCAATGAAACGACCTCATTTCTCTCTAGTGCAGATCCATGTCATAGGACTCTGCGAACGCCCTTCAAAGCAGTGCCCTAACCCACTTCGTCCTTCCTTGTTGACCCGCCTCTCTTTTTTGTCTCTGCATGCTTCATTTATTTTTAATTTGATTTGATTTTGTTCTTGGTGTGGCTTACTTTCATTTGTTTTACAGTGTTCTTTGAGTGAAATATTGAATATGTTTGTGTTATTTGAACCAATTAGATAGGCTCCCCATGAGAGTCCAGTTGAATTTGGGAAAGAACACAGTACAACATAACAGTTCTGAAATCACCTAGGCTTAGTGTCAAACCTGACTCTGATGACCTTGAACAGTTATCAGTTGTGTGACCTTAAACATTTTGCTTAACCTCACTCTGCCAGTTTCTAAATGGAAGAGCATGCATGTTCATAAGAGGAACAAGATAATTAGGTAAAACAGTTCAGCCCCTAGCATTCAACATCTTTCTTCTATGTTCCATTTTCAACTGCTGGAAAAACAATCAATATGAACTATACTAATTAATCATATTAATTTAGTGGTTCGGGGGAAGAAAATGCTCTGACTGAGCCATATTCTAGTCTCCTAACTAGTTAATTCCATGAAGAAATCAGTCTAAAGATTGGCATAAACAGAGGGAAAGAGGTACAAATGCTATTTGAATTTTTTTTAATTTTATGTGTATGAGTGTATTGCCTGCCTGTATGTAAGTGCACCCATGTTGTGCAATGCCCATGGAAGTCAGAAAAGGGCATCAGATTCCCTGGAACTGGAGTTATAGATGGTTGTTAGCCTCCATGTGGGTGCTGGGAATCGAACTTGGGTTCGCTGCAAGAGCAGCCAGTGCTCTTAACTGCTGAGCCATCTCTCCAGCCCCTGCAAATGCTATTTGAATTGTTCCTTTTTTTCCATGGTGATAGTGTTTTCTCAATAACAAATGAATAAAAATCTGTCTTTTTTACTTTATCTCACACTTGAGGAATAGAGAGGAAATGACTGGAAGGCACATTTGCAGAGATTAAATCACATATGTAAGCCTTACAAACATCCAGGGCTGTTCATTTCACATGCCTTCAGCACACACGTCCCCTACACAGCATTAACAGGCTGACTGAAGGACAGCACTGCAATTATCTTCAGAGTAAACAGGCAGGAGGCCATGAGAGCAAGGCTGTGCAGCCTTCCATTCCAGTTCAGCCACTTCCCAGCTACCCGGCCTCACATGACAAACTGAAATCCTCAATACCTTCATTTTGTATCTGTAAAATGAAGAAAATTAAGAAGCAAAATGCATGCAAAGCTCTGCAAGCAGGTAATGAATATATATACATAC
>NW_008360332.1:5881414-5910474 GCF_000622305.1 Nannospalax galili
TATATATATATATATATATGAAATCCTTCCCCTCTATGGGAAGTGTTAACTGAAGCAAAATGTGTGTTCTGATCAGGGTTTCTAAGCTGCACCATCTCAAGTATACAGGGTATTTGGATACAAAGAGGGACTTTGTATCTGGATGTTAGGTAGGCAGGTGATGTTCAACAAATATTTGGCAGTTCGTTTTGACTTCAGTAGAAGTACTTTGTTTACCCAATATCTAGTCTGGGATCATCTTCCTAACCTTTGCAGATACAGAAGCTATTGGCATGCTGGGTTTCCAACATCCTAATCTAATCCCCAGATCCTACCTCTTCTTTCACCGCTGCTTTTCTTTATTTTCTGTAGTTCAGGAGGTTTCCAGCAGTTGGGCTGAAGAGCACTCTGCAGAAAGCAATGTTTCTGATGTATCTGAATTTTGTTAAGCTCCATTATGCTCACTCATGACTGTAGGAAGACCAGGTATGTAAAATAGAATTGAAGGACAGGGGTAATTAAAAAGATTATCTCAAATTGTATCAATACCCTAATCATGTACTGATATATAATCTGATAATAGATTTGTATCGCTTTTACTGTTTTGAATGAGAAGATTGATATAATCCCCAGAGGCCCCTGACTCCTGAGGAAGGCGGGAGCGGGTGCTTTGGAGACAGGGCTGGAATCTGAGAGACTGAGCCAACCAAACAGCCAGAGGATATGCTTTGGGGTTAGTGGAGAGTAAAAGGGAAAAGCGGGAAAATGGAAAGTCCACCTCTATTTTTAAAAATATTTATTTTATTTTTATGTATGTGTAAGTGTATGTATCTGTGTGAGTGTACACACACAGGTGTGTGGGTGTTGGAGGAATCCAGAAGAGGGCATCAGATCCCCTGGAGCTGGAGTTACAGGTGGTTGTGAGTTGCCCAATGTGGGTGCTGGGCACTGAGCTTAGGTTTTCTAGAAGAGCAGCCAGCACTCTTACCCTCTGAGCCAACTCTCCAGCTCCCTCACTTCTATTTTTAATTCAGTCTAAAATTATTTTTAAATTTTAAAATAATTTTATTAAAATATTGCAGGAATAACTTTTAATAATGGGCATAATCTGTACTAATGACTTTTAACTAACCCCAGCAAAAACATGCACTTGCTCCTGGGTCTGATGGCAGGGGCATCTCCTTGACAACCTCAGTTTGATACTCCACTCAAAAAGATAATGAGATTGTAAACAGCGGAGGTTGGGAAGAACATGAGACCTTGGATGGCGAACTAGGGATGAAAAGACCAGATGGTCTGTGAGAATTAAGGGTAGAGCTGAACTTGAACTTGTGCTTCCCCAGTCAAGCCTGAGAAACCATTTTGAATAAATTATGGCATATGGTCTGACCAGGGGACACAGTGAGAGAAAGAGGGTTCCAGAGTCGGTGCCATCTGCACAGGGTGAAGACATAGGACAGCTCCACCTGCACAGGTTGAGGGGACAAGAGAGATTCACAGGCACAGTTCTGGGTGACAGATGATTATAATAGGTAGGGAAACTAGTATCCTTTGAGTTTGGGCCCACTCTTAAAAACTTAAGAGTCAGGGAGAGGGCTGGGGAGATGGCTCAGAGGTTAAGAACACTGGCTGTTCTTGCAGAGGGCCTGGGTTCAAATCCCAGCACCCATATGGCAGCTGACAACCATCTGTAACTCCAGTACTGGGGGATCCAATGCCCTCTTCTGTCCTCCAAGGGCATCACACAACACAGGCACACTTAAACACATGCAAGCATAATACTCATACACATAAAATAAAAATAAATTTAAAAAATTTTTTAAGTTAAGAGTCAGTCTATATGTTCAGGGGATTATGACATTGGTGTAATAATAAACACCAAAAATATGTCTTCACTAGACAATATAACTGTAGCTAAGCAAAAGGAAAATTCAAAGAACTATGAAAAAGCAGATCAACAGTTGGGGCTGGGGGTTAAGGGAACTGAGATCCGCTAAAGAGATCATGAAAAATGTCTTGGGGGATAGGCAAATGCTTAATTCTTGATTTGGTAGTGATTATAGATACATACACATTTGTGAATGAAAGTTCCTAGAAAAGCCCCATCTTAAAACTGAACCCTCTGCAAAGGCTGATCAACGGATTAAAACTTCAGTGACTCTGGAGGGTTTGGAATGTTGCAGATCCACAGCCCATTTACAGTTTATTTTGGGCCATTTTAGCCCTAAATAGCTACTCCTTGCCCACCTCTGTTTCTGACTCAACATCCTTTGACTAACAGATAAAAACCTTTTGGAATGTGTTAACAAAGACAATACACTCATATACATAAAAAAATAAAAAATAATAAGATATTAAAAATACTTCTTTTGTCTTCTAAACAAAATTGCTGTTAATACTCTAATGCTCATTCTTTCAGTATTTTTCTGTACGGTCAGTGTGTTTATACAAAAGAAGCATTTTTTAATTTATTGTAACTTGCTTTTTATTTATTTCAATTTTCTACTCTCTTACCTAAAAGTAGGTTTTACTACCCAAATCAACTGTCCCAACAAAGCTTACTTCATAAAACCCAAGTGCGAAAATTGCTCTGGGGAGGAAGAAACAGGAAGCTACTTTGACTTTTACAGCCTCTGGGATCTCATTATGGATGAGTTAACAACCATGACACACTTAGTGACAAAGCTCTGCTCTATAAAGCGTACACTGCTGCACCTGCCATTGGCAATTTAATGACAACTGATTGCTGTGACCACTGGTGCTGCTGCCTCTGCCTGTAATTGCACCACATTTGCTTTGGAAAAGGAGATTCCATCTGTATTTCTGCTCCTGATACACAGTCCTCTGCATCTGGACTTTTCCAGGCACTTTAAAGGAGATGGAGGAAGAGGGCAAAAGAACATTCTGACCACTTCATCCAAAGGCAAAGCCATCCTTCTCTGGGGTTTGTCCCTCTTATCTGTACAGGACCTCAGGGAAAAAGGAAGGACTTCCAGTATAAAGTCAAACCCGCCCTGCTGTTTCCATAGCGGCAGCGACAGGACTGAAGTGGGGCAAGAAGTGTTGCCACCGGGCTCTGCATCTGCCCGAGAGTGCCCGTGGGGCATGTAAGCAGGTGACGCTGAAGCCCAGAGGTGATACTTCCCCCTGGGGAAATTAGGTAGAATTCAAACTCTGAAATCATCTGCCTCTAGGGTAGCTGGTTCTTAGCAGGAAGGGAAGCTACCAAAACTCAACCAATTTTGCCAAGGACAAAATAATTTGACCCAACTGACAGAAAAACAATAACAACAAAACGCTGAACTTCATGACTCATTTACAACAGCACCCAGTAGCTCAGGACCATCTGTAGATTAAGGTTTAATCAGAATTTCCTGGTGACTCAGCTTTACACATTTCCGTGAGGAGGAGATCTGGTGACCAAGGACAGGCTGGTCCACACTGTGTGGCTTGCTGAGTTTTCCCCATATCCAAGAAGTCAGGCTTGTAGCTGAATCTCAGCCCCCTTCCGATCCCAGTGGGCAGGAAGGCCTGAGTTCTTTTGGATCAGATCTGTGCAAGACCTAAGAATCAACCTAGCTAACAAGATGTTCCTGTGTCTTTGTACCTACAGAGAACTAGACCCACTCACTAAGCAGATGTGTACAAAATGAATACAGTCCATGGCGAACAGGAGGAAGTCGGGGCGCAATGACTACATCAGAGAAGTCACAAATGACAGGGTGGAAAAGCAGAGCTTTAAAAGCACTGCTGTCTGGAGCCATTTAGCTTTGGCCCGCAGCCCTGAGGACCCCAGACGCACTCCAGGGCATGGCTGGGCTGTACCACTGGATGATGATTGATGTCCAAAGTGAGTCATCAAGAAAAGGTTAAATTGTGTTCAGAACATTTTGTTTAAGAAGGGCAAAGTACTATGTAAAGCATCTTAGGAAAATTACTTTCCAATATAATTTTTTTTTAGATTGGCAAGCATAGGCCACGTCATGCTGTTTATTCATATTACCTCCACTTAAAATATTAAATTCCATTTTATAATATTAAACATCTCATCCAGAGAGGATTATTTTTTTCTCTGTATGTTCTTTCTAATATACAAAAATAAACTCACAAAAATTCACACACATACACCCATATATAAGTGTGTGTTTTAAAGAGCTATTTATTTTTACATGTGTTTGCTTGCATATGTATGTGCATCTCATGTATGCAGTGCTCATGGAGGACATAAGAAGATATTGGATCCCCCAGAACTGGAGTTACAGGCAGTTATCAGCCACCATGTGGATGCTTGGAACCAAACCTGAGCCCTCTGCAAGAGCGCAAGTGTTCTTAACTGCTGAGCCATCTCTCCGGCCCAATGTGTGTTTATGTTTTTAATCACATGTGACCACTGCTTATGCTCAATCTCATTTCTTCCTATCTCTTCCAGGATTTGATGTGATTATTTATCTCCTCCCATTGCCTTGATTACATATTCTCTGCTAGGTCTTGTTTTCCAGAATCTAAACATGTTAGTTAAAGTCTTTCCCACCTTGAAAATAAAACAAATCTAAAAACAAAAACAAAGCCTGCCTGAGTCCTGCAACTCCTCATGACCTCTTCTTCCCTTCCTGATCACATTCTTGGGAAATCTTGTAGCCACAAATCCGAAGCATCTTCTCTTGCTAATTCCCAAAACTTCATAATGAAGCCTTGGCCGTATCTTATGCACACTGCCCTCTACTCCCTCTTCAAGCCATTCTTTCCAAGCCATTCTTTCCCCATGGCATAGCTTTCCCTAATCTTATTTCCTCCTTCCAAGCATTATCTTCTTTCAAGTTTTCCTTTCCTCTGTCTGAACACTTAACTGTCATGTTTCTTAGTGTTTTGCCCTGGATCTCATTGTGCTTGAAATATTCTCCCTGGACAGGCTTGTCCACAACTGATGCTTTGATGACAGCCAGATCTGTATTTCTAACAAAGTTGTCACTCATGAGTGTGCACACCGGCACACGTGTAAGTGTGTAAAACAGTGCAGTAAACAGCTCCACCTGTATGGTACTCAAAATATACCATACCCACACCTCGTCTGATTAACAAACATGTCCCTCTTTGGTTTTCTTTGTCTGAGAACTACTCATCCACTAATGTAAACTTGGAGACATAAAGACCTTTCTCTTTTCTTCGTTCTTCCCAGCAATTACCACTACCCCTCAGCTCTACCCCAACTGCCTCCTCTAACCTACTTTACATGACCTTTGGATTGGGGCATGGCACATCAGCTCTTTGTCGCTTCTTTTGCTATTGGTGACAGAGGCACCTGTCCCTTAGCCCCTCTTTGGCGTTTCGGATTTGGAAATTCAGGTCCCAATTTTCCTCACTGTGACTTTCCAGGAACTCTAGACACACACACACTCACAGTCCAGGCCATGAGGCCCTGGTCATGATAAGACTGATATCCAAAGATTACTTTTCACCCCCTCCCGGTAAGAGAGAAATTGGTGTCTCCCAATTGAGGACACTCTCTTACAAACCCTAGCTCAGGCAAGAGTAAATTTGATTCCCTTGAAATTACTGATTCTTTTGTGGGCCTCCACTCTATGCTTCAAATAATCTTAAAGTTTTTGTCTGTTGATTTTACTGTCTAAATCACCTGTGAGCCTGCTTGTATGATCCACCTTTTCTGTTGACTCTTGGCCGAATTACTGATTCTTTTGTGGGCCTCCACTCTATGCTCCAAATAATCTTAAAGTTTTTGTCTGTTGATTTTACTGTCTAGATCACCTGTGAGCCTGCTTGTATGATCCACCTTTTCTGTTGACTCTTGGCCACATTTTATTGCCTTGTCACATGTCTACTAGTTTTGTGCAGTATGCCAGACATTGTCTATAAAAATGTCATAATGAGGCCGGGTGTGGTGGTGCATGTTTTTAATCCCAGCTCTTGGGAGACAGAGGCAGGCAAATCTTTATAAGTTTGAGGCCAGCCTGGTGTACATAGCGAGTTCCAGGTCAGCTGGGGCTACAGAGACCCTGCCTCAAAAAGAAAAAAAAATGTTATAATGATTCTGAACACTTCTATACTACAAGAGGGGTTTCCCCTTTCCTCTCTGTTAGGCGCAGAGGTTAATGGTTGGTATTTCAATTACATGAGAAACTGAGGTGTGCTGGACTCCAGTTGTAGTTTTACTAAGACTTGTTCCACCTTTGGTCTGTGCCTGCTCCTAAGGTATGGTCCTTCAGGGTTTCCGGTTGTGAGCATAAAGTCTCCATTTCCTCTGCTTGTGAAATTATCTGAGTATTTTATGCATAGTATATGATAATTTGACATATGGGATTTTAGTTAAGGAATAGGACAGCATCTCTGATTCAGATAATATTTTGCATGGGTTTAAGGTGTAATGCTACACAATTTTCAGCAAAGAACGTGACCTATATTCGGGATATATTTGCCTCTTGAAATACTTTTCCATAGAGTTACAAAGATCAGGTAGGTAAAGGCAGCCATTGCACACTGAAATGTTTACTATGCTAAGAACCTAGCACTGTGCTAAGCGCTTTATATTTAGGAATTCATTGATTGCCTACAATATGATGGGAGATAGGTATTCCTCCATGAAGACTGGGAAGAGGTAAGGGATTTATCTAAGTACTCATAGCTGGCAGGTAGGAGCTGGGATTCAATCACTGGCCTAATTTCTAGGCCAGGCTACTCTTCACTGCACCTCAGCTTTGGTGTATTATAACAACAGTTTTCTGGGTGAAACATAACTTTTCCTAAGTACTGCATTAAGTATGAAATAAAATCATGACATGGATGGCAGGAAACACTTAGAAGTAGGGCAGAGAACTTGATGGGGGCGGTTTCAACCTAGAGGACATTTTCATGCCTGGTTTCAGATCTGAACAGCAATAATAATTTGTAAGATAAATAAATACTTAAGATTAGAGATGTATCTGTGGCAAGATAAATGAGTAAACTCAAACTTCAAAGGAATTAAGTTTATTGCTCTGACTTCATTAGCACCTCACACTGAACCTTCTGGTTAACTGACCATGATCCAATTACACTTTATAAGGGAATAATATACTGTTAGGAACCAAAACTGTTCCATTTGTGCTCTTAAGTTCATTCTTTAAAAACAGATATATAAAACCCTTACTGCTACATGTTAAATTATTTGTTGTCATTTGAAAATGAAAACAGATTTACTGGAGAGAAAGTCCCCATTTCAGCCATGGAGAAGACTCATGATTTCTCAGTACCAAACTAGATTTTCCTTTGTTCATTTTTCTCTTAAAATGTTTATAAAGTATTTTGATAGTGTTTCCATTCGTAGAACAAATGAGATGATGTGGAAATGAGCTGGTGGGGTGTCTAATCAGGCATATTATTAGATAAGGATCGGTGTGTGTTACAAGATTTACTTAAAGCATCATCTCTAATCCTTTCCTTATGAACATGTGCTTGTAAAGTAAGTGACATAAATTTCTCTTTATCAAATATAATTTCAAGAAGTAAAGATTTTTTAAGCCTTTATTATTTCTGCTTGAGCTATTATTATTCTCAGTGAGAGACTGGAGTAATTATTATAAGCAGCATAATACATTGAGGGAGAACAATCTTCATTTTTGTATCTCCTGTATTATTGATTTCTATCTGGATATAGGCACACATGTTTTTTAAATAGATATAAACATGTTTATGTAGCTACACATGCATATGTGTATATACATACATACATATAGGGTATATATTTACTATTCATGCATATATAGTCTATATATTCAGCTGTTTATGAGACAAGCTAGATCTCTTGTGTGAATTGCTATGTAGGTATGTCCTGATTTCTCAAGGAATTTTCAAACCCATTGCATCACTTCCTCTTCATAAAAATACGTAATGTTTATTTAAATAAATGGAATAAAGGTAAATGTTTTGTTCAAGACCATTGTAGAACCTGGTCTCTTTTTTCTTGCGTTTTCCCACTTAGCTACCTATCACCCTCACTCCAGGCTCATTCCAGCTGAGTCTGAGAACACTATGTCCCCATTTCTATCTCCTTGAATCAATTCACTCAAACAAAAGGTCACTTCAGACAGACAGCCAAGCTGACTCATTTCTCTTACTGTATTGACAGCTTAAGTAAAATGAGCAAATCAGGCTTTCGTTTCTGTGTCAGATGGATGCAGCCTATTTCGGACTGCAACCCCAGCCTCGTTTTAAAACTCACATCCTGGATTATACAACTATCTCTCTAATTAGCAAGTGACTGGAAGGAAAAGAAAAAAAAAATGAAAAGACAGTCAAGGACCCCTTCTTGAGCAAATGCTTTTCAATTATAAAGAGGGGGGAAGCTATTTTAAAAATTGTAGCCCTGAGGAAACACATATTGGTTGTTTCATTATTTTTTCCTCCTTGTTGCTAGGATGTGGTCTATATTAAAAGATACTTGTTGCCTTGGTGAAAATCTTCCCAGAGTAAAGTGACAGTGCGCCCCCTGCTGACCAAGAAGCTGGGCTCCTGGATTTGGTTTGGAGCTTTTTGCTGTTTCTTTGGTTTGGTTTGCTTTGATCTGGGTTTTTTTGTTGTTGTTATTGTTTTTTTTTTTTCCAGTTTAAAACAAACAAAAGAGAAAACTAGATGCCTTTAACAAACAGCTTTTGTATTTACCTGCAAAATTATAGTCCAAGGATATTAGAAATGTAGTAAAAGATACTGGAAATTCTCTTTCCTCTTCCATGTGATGTGACACAAAGCAAATTCTCATCAGGAACCAGGTCTCTGGCTGCTTGGGACTTTTACCTTCTTTTATCGCCTTTTAAGTTGCGGGAGTCTATTGCTTAAGACCTTTCTTGACGTGCTAATTTCAGCTCTTTGGTACTATCTGAATATTTGAAAAGGTGCAGGCAAGAAAGTGCTTATTGTATTAAGAAGTAACTCCTGCTAATCACTGGTTAGTCATAATAGAGAGAGACTTCTACAGAGGAGCTGTTTCCTTTCAGCATGGGGATCACTGGATGTATTCACAGTAAAGCTGAGGAAAGGCGGAGTGGCCTGGTCAGAGTACGGAGAGGCAAATGAGCACCACTGACTGCCAGGTGGTTACAATCTGGCCAAAGAGCCATTACCAGTGGGAGTAGAACACAGCAGGGAGACCAAAGAGTGGTGTTGTGGACATAAAACCCACCAATCTGTGTACCAGTGTTGAGATCACAGGCAGGAGTGAGATCAGTCAAACGGCAAATGAAGAAAATAAAGGAAAAAGGGCTGAACAGGGCCACATGGGTACACCACCAATATTTTTTTGTGGGGGGTGGATTTTTGTAATTTTTAATTTTTTTATTCCAAAGAGAGGCAATTTTTAACACATTTTTCCAGAAATAACTTGAAGCAGTTTACATAAAAATATATATACAATGAAGTTTGGGGTGGGGGGTGGAATAAGAAATCAAAGACCAAAATATTTGCCAACATGGTGTCAACTTTGGTGGAATTATGAAGGGACTGATCGCTTTTAAGGTAATTACACCACCAATATTTTAAAATAGGCATAAAAGGAAATTTTAATGGAAAGACTAAGTCAGAATGCCCAGAGACTTTAGAAGAAAACTAAGCACAATTATTATCAGAAGACGAAAGGATGACACAAACGAAGTCAATAATGTCGAAAACCAAAAAGTCAAGAAGAATGAGAACTTCAAAAAATGTTCATGGTGGCGCACGCCTTTAATCCCAGCACTCAGGAGGCAGAGGCAGGCGGATTTCTGTGAGTTCGAGGCCAGCCTGGTCTACATAGTGAGTTCCAGGACAGCTGGGGCTACAGGGAGACCCTGTAAAAAAAAAAAAAAAAAAAAAAAAAAAAAGTTCGCTTACTCAGGAAGTCCCTGGTGACCCCAAGAGAGCTTTAGTACAATGATGAAGCAGAAATTCACCTTTAATGGTAATTTAAATGATAGATGAGGGAGTAAAAATAAGAAGAATAAACCACACCGTGTAATGATGTAAAGGAGAGAAGCGGGATGGCACCCGGACAGAAGTAAATTTCCTAAGATCAGCCAAATGGAATATGCTTGAAGGTTAATGATGAAAGGCCAGTGAACAAGGTGACGTGAGAGAACACCTGATTGGTTCCTCCAAGCTCAGGAGAAAATGGAGAGAAGGAAATGATCCAGACCGCAGACAGAGTCTTGGAAAAGAAAGAGCACATTTTTTTTCCAGGCCACTGGAAAGTGGAAAGAACACACAAGTGACTTCTGAATGAAGATGAGGATGAGGATGGCTGTGCTGAGGTGTAGGCAGGGAGACTGGACAAGGCTCATGCTAGAGTAGCTGTTTTAGATGAAGGGGAAATCAAATGAACAAAACAATTATAAAAGCTTCTGGGAGACTTACAGCCGGCCAACACGCAGAGACCAAGAGGCAGACTGCTTATCCCTGAACTGGAGACCTATATCAAACTTCTGTCTCCCAAGGCTCAAGGATCGTGACTAAAGAGAGGACAGAAAGATTGCAAGAGCCAGAGGTGGTGGATGATCACAAGGAAACAGAGTTTTCCAGACAGCTGGTCAGCTATTCATATGAACTCAGCAAAGGTGACAGCGTGCACAAATCCCATGTAAGTTCAAATCAGACAAAATTCCAGCAAACACATGGGGAAGTGGGTAAGAAACCTGAACCCTGCCTGAGGAACTGTTGGTAACTGATGGCTGCTGGGAGGGGGCAAGTCAGTCTCTTTTGAGGGCGAGACTCTTTGTAGGTCAACCAGGGGCTGCAGTGGAGCCACAACAAAGGGCATTTGGGAACACAAGTTTGACTCTTTATGCCGTAATATATATATATATATATGGCAGGGGATAGTAGGGGGTGCAGATGAGGGAGGGGATCTGAATTTAATCAAATGATATTAATGAAATTTACAAAAATAAATAAATTTTAAAATAAATAAATCCCCCCCCAAAGCATCTGGTAAAGACCCTTGCCTAGCATGTGCAAGGATCTGAATTAGAATTAGATTCATAGCACTGCAAGTGACAATAAAAAGAAACAAAACAAAACAAAAAACCAAAAACCTTGTCCAGACAGCGTTAAGGGTTAGTGAGATAAGAAACATAAAACTAAGGGAGCCAAAATTTACACGGTTGAGTAGTTTCTTCAGCAGCAACGAGTAAAAGGCATTAAAAGTTACAATGGGGGGCCGGAGAGATGGCTCAATGGTTAAGAACATTGACTGTTCTTGCAGAAGACCCGGGTTTGAATCCCAGCACCCACATGGCAGCTAACAACTGTCCGTAACTCCAGGTCCAGGGGATCCAACAGCCTCTTCTGTCTTCTGCTGGCATTGCATGGCACGGGTGCACTTACCTACACACAGGCAATACACGTATACACATAAAATAAAAGTAATAAAATATATTTTTTTAAAAGTTACAGTGGGTAGATTCGAGGTTATAGGTTGGGATGCCAAGGGAATGCATGGGAGAGATGCTTTGGTGAGACTGCAGCAGTGAAGCAGACGCGGAGACAGGACTAGATGGAGAGTGAAGGATGTGCTGACAGTTTGGGAGAGATCAGAGAGGCCACCAGGCATGGACACTCAGTTTAGTGGGACAGTAACCTGGGAGAGGGGAATCAAGGCAGAAGCTGGAGCCTAGAAGGGCTTTGAAAATTCAGGAATCTCTGGGCTAGAGACCTTCCTGATGCACAGTTTGCTGGGCAGAATGATCCGTGAAGGCAGAATGAACCTTAGTTTGATGTCCAAACCTTCACAGAACAAAGGAAGATGGTTAGGTTCTAAGGTTAGGTTAAAATGACTGCAACATGGGAAACTACCAAAGACTGGAGGTTTCTAAGCCACTAATATGTCCCTGACTCTCTGCATAAGTAATTTGTAAGTAAACTTCTCACCCTGTGAGAAGTCAGTATTATCCCTATTTTATAGAATATGAAACTGAAGCTCAGGGAATTAAATGATTCACCTAAGTTCCCCCAGCTCATAAATTATAAAAATGCCATACAAATGCTTCCCTGGGAAGAAAGCTCCATACTGTCAGCCACCAGCATTTGCAACTACCTAGCACACTCCTGAAGCTAAAAAAAAAAAAAAAAAAAAAAAAAAAAAAAAAAAAAAACTTCTAAAGAGGCATCACCTGTTCTCAGTAAAGTAAGCAAACTTGGTTATTGTTAAAGTGGAAAGAAGGCCTAGAAAGCCAAGGGCTTTCTACACGCCCTGTGGGTGTGGCCACTGACTCCCCTATGGGTGTGATCTGGTCGGATAGAAAACAAAATATAGTTTCTTACTCTAAATCAGGAAAGAGTCCTCCAATTTCTCCCTCTACAGTTTAATGCAGGGTTTTAATTCTCAATCTGAGCCTAAGCGCCCTACATCGAGCCTCCTTGGTTATGCTGTCTTGCACTATATCGTCATATGGGCCAGGTGAGTAAAACGATCTCCTCTTCTCTAAGATGCGCTTTTCTAGAAACTACCACAGCTATCATCGTCCTGCTAAATCTCCCTCTACTTCTAATGAAGCAAGGAAAATGAGTTTAGATTCTTCTCAGGACAGAAGCAACAGGTAGGAAGGGAAATCAAGCTGGATTTTGCTGGTCAAAGTCAAAGTGAGAACAAAAAGTATATTTTGCATGTCTGGAAACTCTCGGGGAAGTGTCTTGTCACTGAGAAGGAGAACATTCTCGCAAGTCTGTATTTTTGCTAAATATTCTAAAGAGTTCAATGTTGTCATAGAAAGAATACATCGGTCTTCAGAATACTTCCCTGGACCTTTATCAATCAAACCTAGCCTCATGACACTCCTTGTGTAAAGGGCTACTAAGCCGAAAGGGGCCTGGCGCTTCACCCTCCAGATAGGTTAGAGGCAGGTAAATGTTGGGGACGGCTGCCCTGTTTGAACTCTGCAAAAAAGAGAATCTTATTTACACTAATACAAACTTTGAGGGTGAGAAACTTAGGATCTTTGTTCTGTGGAACAGAGAGCATCCTGGTCCCCAGTTTTAACATTAAAGGGTCTCCTGCATTCTATTATGCCCCACCAGTCCTCCTCTATATCCACCACCACCCAGCCACACAGGACATAGCAGGTAAGTAAAGTCTCAAGTTCATGAGAACAGAGGTCAGACCTCCAAGGTCAGAAGGAAGCAAAAAAGTGAAACAGCTGACAATCTTTGTTTACTAAGCGAGGCACTTCTGAGGTAATTCTTCAACTCCGTCTCTAGGAGTGAGGAATTCCAGGACGTTAAGAACCCTTTAGCTTTCCAACTTGCAAAGCTCTATTTTTATTCTATAAATGGGGTTTCCAGGTAAGATTTCTTTTAATCAGAAACTATCCCGATTAACAAATAAAAGCAGATAAGCTGAAAGGTTCTTTCTAATTAATTCCTTAAAAGATATGAGGGGCGGGAGACATGGCTCAGTGGTTATGAACAATGGTTGTTCTTGCAGAAGACCTGGGTTCGAATCCCAGCATCCACATGGCAGCTAACAATTGTCCATAACTCCAGTCCCAGGGGACCCAGCAGCTTCTTCTGACCTCCACAGGCATTGCATGACATGGGTGCACTTACCTACATGCAGACAATACACGCATACACATAAAATAAATAAAAATTTTAAAAAATATGTGATGGTCATAATTCTATGAAGTGGATACACTAAAGTTATAATGTTATAATGTGATCTGGTTCAAGAAGACCCACATGCATCGATTTGTTCAGAGCTCTGTTCTGTGGGGTTATAAATGGAGAAAGATGCTCGGAGTGCTCCAAGGAGGAAAAGGGCCCCTCAAGTGACCCTGAGGGGACCACAAGGAGCTCAAGGGATAACATGGGAGAGGGAGGGCAGAGAGTCTGCAAGGGTGAGGGGCCATGCACAAGGCTACGGAGTGCTTTGGAAAATTCCACACCAACTAACCCTGGCTCCAAACCCAGCTCAGGCAAAAACTTGAATTATTTCTGGTGTCTAAGAAACTTAACTAAAGTCAGGGTGATAATCCTTCCTAGAATTTACAGAGACACTCCTCCAGCATTTGAAAATTCAGTTTGTGTTAAACAAACAAGTTTGATCATTTAGAAATAAAATAAATGCTTAAGAACTTTGGAAATGGAAAGGAAGGATAAGTGAAAATAGACCATTGCCTTTTCTACATATGTGAAGACAGTAATGCTCAAATCTATGGTCCAAATAGAAAATATGGCTTTGTATATCCATAATATTTTATGTAGTAAGGGATTCAGTTTCTGTTTATGAATAATAGCACTTAACGCCAGGTGTGGTCGTTAGTAGAGAAGCACAAACCAGAGATAATTCATGTGTCACTAGACTGTTCTTTAATTCTTGAGTGTTTACCCTCCCACAGCAACATGCACAAGGTAAGAGTCCAATAGATCAATGTTGAATGAACATGTGATGAGACACTTCTGTGAGTATTAAGCCGTGGGAAAACAGAAGGCTTTTCTTACCATGGGCAGCTGATAGACTTCTGGAGGTGGAGAGTTAATGATTCCTTTGTGGCAAGACTCTGTAAGGACACTCTGAAAATTTAAAAATATTCCACGCCCCTTGTCTTTAATGCCATCCTAGGAAAATACCAACAGTACCATGTAAATAAAGACCTGCAAAGTAGGGCAGGTGTGAAAGCCGAGCTTCTATATGTGAAAGAAAAGAAAACAAATTTTTTTTTCTTCATCCAATGCTCTTCCTAGTTGAAATCATATGAACCGAGATTAACATTCAGGGAGAGGCTGCTCTCAGCAGACAAACTGTCCCTAAATGTCATAAATTCCTTCCCATAGGATTTACATTTCTGTGAAATAGCATTTTCTACCAACAAAAAAATGTTGATCAGAATCACGTTTGCATTTTTATTCCCAAATCCGGTAGTGTTTTTTTTAAAATTAAAATCATCTTGATGATTACTCTATAGTGAACTGTTTAATGCTGGAAAAATTATTCCCTGCTGTGTTCAGTATCTTTACTGTATGATAACTCATTACTAATAAGAAGCATTGATCATGACAGATGCCTCTGTGCACGAGTAGAAAGTTCTCGGCTCGTGAGGACATGTCTATTCTAGAATAGATGGTGGGGTGACTATAAAATCAAAATCCAACCTTCTAGCCATCAACTCTATTTTCTCTTTCCTCCTTTGGTTCTATTCTTAACTGCAATCTATTATTTTTTAAATCCAGAATGCTTCAGTCCTTTACTCAAATCTATACAACACTTAAAATCCCAAGTCCTCATGGAATTTCCAAGACCTGGCCTTGTTCCTTGTACTGCTCCAGCTGTGCTGGCCTCTTGCTGCTCAAACCCTCCAGGCACATGAAGCTTGACGGTTGCACGGGACATTCTTCTCTCACACCTTTGTGGTTTGTTCTACCTGCTCATCATCACCAGAACATTTCATTTCCTCAGTATGCCCTCTCTGGCCAGTCTGTCTAGCACTTCACTATCATTTCCCACTCTGACTATTCTGGAACCCCCCTCCCTATTTCCTTTATTTTTCCCTCCTTAGCATGTTTAACTATCTGATTAAATCTATGTTTTCTTTCAGTATCTGTCTTGTCTGTCCCCCTCCCCACAAAAATGGGCTCCAGGAGGACAGCAATGTTTCTATGTTTCTGTTTTCTTCTATGAAATGTCTGGGTTTAGGCCCTAAAAGAGTACCTGACAGGCAGACCACCATGAGTTCAAGGTGAGCCTGGACTACGGAGTGAGAACTTGTCTCAAAACAAAACAAATTTTCTTGTACCCAGGAACATACCTACAACCCCAGCATGGAGGTGGAGGGAGCAGGATCAAGAACTGGAAGCCAGATGGGCATGGTGGCACATATCCTTAATCCCAGCACACAGGAGGCAGAGGCAGGCAGATCTCAATGAGATCGTCTGTGAGGCCAACCTGATCTACATAGCCAGTTCCAGGCCAACTGGGGCTACAGGGAGACCCTGGAGAGAGAGAGAGGGAGAGAGAGAGAGAGAGGAGGGAGAGAGAGAGAGAGAAAGAGAGAGAGAGAGAGAATATAATATATAGCAAGATCTTATCTCTAAAAAACTGAGCCTAGCATGGTAGTGCATGTTTAATGAGTTCAAAGCCAGCCTTGGCTACATAGTAAGATCTTGTCTTTAAAGCAAACAAACATAATAAAACAAATAAACAAAAAAACCAATGTCTGGTACTGAACAGATACATCAAGATACTTGTTGAATGAATTAAATGAAGCCAATTAGCACCAATTTGACAAACCAAGAATAAACAGGAAGACATTGAAAAAAAACACATGTAACAAATTCATCAAGATTTACTATTTTGAAACAACTGCTTATAATAAAATCAGACGATCCATATCAATGGAATGTTCAAATACTGAATTTTTTCATTTATCTAAAAGTTCACATTTTCACACCACAGAACCTTTCAAAGATGATAGAGTAGTTAGCAAAAGCAATGCTTCACTTTTGATCATTTTCTCTATCATTTCCGCCAGTTTAAAGGCACAATGATCTTGAAAAATTGAGACTAAGAACAAAAACCATAGATAATGTCTAATCAAGCAAGGCGTTCCTGAAAAGAATGGGTCAGTTGGTTTTATCAATAGAAACTATCAAATATGGAGAACAAAGAGGTTTTCTTCAGTGAGGCACCCTGCTTATTTTAGGTTGTTGAAGCCACTAAATTCAAATGGATGGATGTGTGTGTTTGTGTGTGTGTGTGTGTGTGTGTGTGTGTGTTTGTGTGTATATATGTGTGTGTGTATGTGCATTTGTGTACACTAAAAATTACTTTTCCTTACACAAGGAGGCAGTGTTGTACAGAAAAACTGAAGATTCTACTTCCTTGGCTAAGTCAGAAATATGAAGGCCGAAGAGATGTGTCAGTGGTTAAAAGCACTGGCTGCTCTTGCTTGGAGGACCCAGGTTCGATTCTCAGCACACACATAGCAGCTAACCACCAACTGAAACTCCAGTTCCAGGGGATCCGACGCTCTCTTCTGACCCCCATGGGCATTGCACAACATGGGTACACTTACATGCATGTGGGCAATATACTCATACACATAAAATAAAAATAACAAAAGAGACCTGGGTTCAATTCCCAGTACCACATGGTAGCTAACAACTGTCCATAACTCCAGTTCCAGGGGGTCCAATGGCCTCTTCTAACCTCCATGGACTTTGCACAACACAGGTGCACCTACCTACATGCAGGCAATACACTCACACACATTAAATAAAAATAATAATAAAGGTAAATAAATCACACTACCTTGTGCTGGTGGAAAGGATCAGTGGGTAAAGGCACTTGCCACCAAGCCCAAATCTGAGTTCTGATCCCTAGGTCCCATATGGTAAAAACCAACTCCCCAAAGTTGTCCTTTGACCTCCATACGTATGCTCACACACATACACAATGTGTATATATATACACATTGTGTATGTGTGTATGTGTATATATATATATATATATAGAGAGAGAGAGAGAGAGAGAGAGAGAGAGAAAATCATTGTCCTACACTCAAAACCAATACAGAAGGAACAAGCATAATTTTCCATACAACGACAGGTCCAACTTCTCCAAAGCCCATGATCCTCTGGATGAAAAGTATTTTCAGAAACCCAACCCCGCCTTATAAACCCCACTGAAACATCTTCTGTATGGATAATCATTGAGACTATGACTTTTCAGGTCAGGATTTCACCTGCCATTGGAATGTCCATGAGGATTTCTTTCAAGGAAACGTGTGAAGGTACGATTGCTTTATTTTGTTTGGGGTGGTGGGAGTTGGTAAGACAGGGTCTTCTGCAGCCTAGGCTGGTCTTGATTGTGCTATGTAGTTGAGGATGATCTTGAACCCCTGATCCTCCTGCCTCTACCTCTCGAGTGCTGAGATAACAGGATTTCAAACCTGTGCCACCTGTGCTGGCTAATAAAGTTTACGTGTAAAAATGCAGGTGCTTCCTGTCATCATTTAAATTCTTCAATTTTGGAATTGTTAATCGGTGCAGCAGGAATTCAAGTCTTTATTTCATTTCACTGGAATCAGTAGGATCCCAGAGTTTTGCCAACAACGTTCTGGTGAGGATGGGGAATTTCAGTCTCCTACTCTATCCAAAGTCTTGTTAACTCTTGGAGATGAAGGTACTGATGAGCTAGGCTATGGAGATTAGAACTGCAGCTCAGAAAGCCACAAATCAACTGCAGTCACTGTGAATTTTGCTTGCAAAGCCAACTCTCAATTATCCCCCACGTGGGTTTCTGTGGGATAGATTTTCCACATGAAATGTTAATATCAGACTGGCTTTCTCTTGCTGTGAACATCCTCCCCAAACCCATTCAGTCTACTCCCAGATGGTGGGTACTCCTCAAAGTCAAGTCATTTTTAAATGCTGCGTGCCTAAAGCAGGCCTTTATTGGAATGAGAAATTTGCTAAAGAACCATAATGCAGCACAATTCCAGGCTAAACTAGCTACTTGCTCAAAGTGTGGGGTAAGTTGCATCATAGTTCTAGTTCCTATGAAACTGAAAACTGACTGCTATAGAATTGTATTCTCTTAAGACAGATGTGGGATTTTTTTTTTTTTTGGCTTAGTCCTAAAGTTTAATTCAGGAGTGTGGATGATCCAAGAACCTGCATTTTCACAAGTTGGTTCCAGTAAAGGACAGGATACATGTAGAGCCCTACCCAGATTCTTAGAAGCAAATCTAAGCAGTACTCTTCCCATATAACTGCAGGCCACCTCCTTTCCAATTCTCCCCTTATTTAAAAAAAAAAGCCTGAGTGATAACTTGTGAAAGTATAATTTGTTAAGGTGTGAAAGGAAAACTTTTTCAAGACCATCACAATACAGATGGACCACTGCAACACAATTTTGTCTTGGACGACAGACTGATTGGGCTTAACTCCAGGTGGAACACAGATGAGTGGGAAGAAGTGGGTGTGGGTCAGTGAGGAGAATTACTAAAAGGAAATTCCCAACCAGGGGGTTGGGAGAATTCTGACTAAGCCAACTTGGCTGAAGATGAGCCAAGGTGATCCGACATCACCTGGGGTGGGATGGAGAATGAGGAACTTGATGAAATATTGAGGATGATCAGATAATAAAGACAGAAGTTTCTGCTAAATTGCCTTGGCAGGAGTGCTTGCTAAACCCAAATGGTATGCAGAATATTCAGAAATATGACTAAAGTTTGGCCCAGCAAAAATCTTTGTCATCCTGTTTGCCAAGTCAATGTTGGCAGGTATTTGAACTTGGTGAGAAGTAGATTGATCTTAGGAGATTTACAGATACTAAGATTACCTGAATATGCATTTTTATCAAAAACAAGATGTTTCACTCTTCAGTAGAAAATGTAAGATACTACAAAATCCAGGAAGTGGGCCGAATCCATTGCTTGACACATTCCCAATTTTACTACTGAGTTAAGCCAAATCATTAGAAAGAAATACACTTTTGAACAGTGATGTGGGTCCTTGTAGAATTCTCTGAAAATACTGAGTCAAATATACTCAGATTTCATTAAGGTCCCATATTTTAAAAGGAAATTAAACTTACTTAAGGAGTAATCCAAGGGCCTGTGTTACATATGTTCACATTTTGTATAGAGTCCATAGGATGGACTTCGGGGCTCAGCTGCCAAGGTTCCAAATCCAGGTTCTCCCATTTATGAACTGTGTCTTTACGCAAGTTACCTAACCTGGGACTTTGCTTCCTCTATGGAAAGGAGATGAGGAGAATAGTAGTACCCACTTCAGAGAGTGTTATGAAGAATAAACAAACTAGAGAGCGTAAAGCAACCAAAGAATGCCACGTATGATTTGTGGAATGCTACAGAAAATTTGCTAGCCTTCAGCCAATGAAAATTTACCTTAGCCCTGGAAACAATATTATTTTTATACAATAATATTTACTTCCTGAGTGTCAGCCACTAAAAAATTTAAATATTAGCTATCAGTAAATAATTGAACCTCATAACCTCCTAAGGTAGTACTGTTATCCCCATCTTACAGATGGAAAACTGTGGCAGAAAAAAGTTAAGAAACTCCTCAAAGTCATATAGCTAGCAAGTGGTAATTCCCACAGTCCTGCCCAAGGGGCTGACTTTTCACCATCCTGTGATGCTTCCTGTTCAGAGGTGAGGAAGAGAACCCAGCACCAGAACCACCTTCAGGAGGCTGAATCTGTTAACAGGAAGTAGGAAAAGGAAGAGAGGTAAATGGTAACAGTTACTATTATGTGTTAAACAGTCATATCCTAAGCACTCTCCTGAGTTTTTTGCATACTTTGTTTCATTGGATTCCTATAATTCTTTGGGGGGGGGTGTTGATAGATTTGTCTCCTCATTTAACAGATAAGGTAACTAAGGATCAGAGAGATTAAGCAATGACACATCAGTAATAAGTACCAGAGCTAGGACTCAAATTTACTTCTGCCCACTCCCAAACTCTTGTTCCTAGCTATTCACAAAATACCACTTTATGTAACTTGTGTGAAAAAGAATAGGGTTTAAGAAGTAAGACTCATATCAAACGTACTGCAAAGAGGAACCAATGGAGTGCTCGCAGATTGTTTCAGTGTAGTGGGGAAAGAAAAGGAAGAACTCAAAGATGACTAAGGGATGAAGTGTGAGTCACTTGGAGGATAGTGATACTGTTCAAAGAAACAGTGAAGTCAGGAAGAGCCCAGCCTCCAGGAGGAAGATGAGTTCACACTTCAGGGTACCTCTCCTAAGCAAGATGGCAACCCGCAGAGCAGAAAGCTGGGCCAGCAAACACCACTTGTCTATCAGATTGTCCAAAGCCTATGTGAAATGTGGACTAAACTCCAAACTTTACATACTTGAATAGAATTTTTATGACTTCCTTTACTATTTGTACAGTTGCCATGATTTGAAAAGTCGAGTCAGAAGGGAAAATTAAGGGAAGGTGTCCATTTCTTAAAGAAGAGGGTGGCCACCCTCTCTTTCTCTATGAGTTTCCAGTCAGCGAAGCCCAATGCAATCAACACACGTAGAGGGACTATCACAATAAGCAATGTCAGAGAGAGAGAGAGAGAGAGAGAGAGAGAGATCCACTTTTTTGTGTAAAAACCTCTGCTTCTCCACCTTTCACTACCAGCAAGAAGGGAGGCCATGATTAACAGTAACAAATGACAAGTTGTGTGACCTAAGGTCACTTAGTTCCCTTTTCTATAAACTGAGTTTCACTCAGATTTAACTAACATTTACTGAATGGATACTAGGGTTCATTCTAATACTTGGGTTTCTTTTATTCATAAATAAATAAAGGAAGGACCAAAGGTCTTCAACCTAAATGGACTGTGAGAGCTGAATGCAATGTGACAGTTTGCATCAGGAAATTCCTTTCACTCACAAAGTGAGGAAGTGAGGCAGAGGCCTTCACTCATTCTAGACACAACACTAGTTAGACCTCAATCCTGACTTGCAATCGTGTCCCTCCCCCACCGCACCATGGTGTCTTTTCTAATTGACTAGTTTTGGAAATGTGTACCTTGAATGAACTCAAAATTACAAGACTAAAAGACTCAAAGTCTAGCTAACTTGAGAAAGATTTATGTGTTGAATTTAAGCTCTTATAAAATGAAATCCCATAACACTTCAACTGCAACATAAAAGTATTAAGCTGAGTAATGAGCTTTTTACAGCACAGTATACACTGGCCAAGAGCCTTAGACAGAAACTTCTGGTCTTACTCGTGCAGACACAGCACAACCTCTCAAAAGGGTCCTGACAGTACTCAGAGAAGATGATGGTACGCCCCCTACCTGGGGAGAGCCCTATGCTCCATCTGCATTTGCTGTCCACTCGGTTTTGCTATTAGAGGAACACAGGAAGAAAACGATGTTCTGAGCTAAGGAGACAGGAAAGAAGGTGGGAAGTGGAGGGTGGCAGCCAGGTCCTGTGCCGGCATCTCAGCTCCTCATTTCAAACTCTCCATCTTTCCATTGCTAGTTTAAGAGGGGTACAAAAGAGAATAACAAAAATACGAAATTCAAAAACAGACCTCCGGTCACATTCTGTTGGCATTTCCTATGAGCTGTGGGTGGAAGCACAGCAAGGCCAGCCTGCTCACAACCTCCAGACTGTGGGGTACAACATGACTACCTTGTTGGTACCTAGGATTCCTAAAAGACAGACACTAGTGAACACAGGAAAAACTAATTAATGGAACTGATTCATTGCTTTTATAGATCAGAGTCTCTTTCACCTTATCAATAAAAGAAAATGAACCTTGTGCTTCCTTTGAGGCAAAATGATCTAGAAAATAAATCAGCTGCCCAGTCTGAACATAAGGGCACATATCCCCTCTGAAACAGGATGCTGCAGGTCTTCTTAGTGCCCTCGCCTGAGAGATGAATTTATCATATTCAAAATTCCATATCATATATATAGCGATATATATGTATATTTATACTAGCTCTTACTACAAGTAAATTTTTTTAAAAAATCATACTCTCAACCAAATAAATAAGTAAATAAAAATAAAGAGAAAGCCAGGTGTGGTGACCCATACCTTTAATCCCAGCACTCAGGAGGCAGAAGTAGATAGATCTTTGTGAGACAGATGCCAGATTGGTCTACATAGCGAGTTACAGGCCAGCTGTGGCTACAGGGAAGCCCTGTCTCAAAAAAAAATAACAAAAACCAAACAAACAAACACACTCCCATTCATTTGTTCAATCGGTCAGTCAGTCATCAATGAATATTTACTGAATAATGAGTCACCTCTGTTTATATCAGGGACTGTTTCAAGTGCTGGAAATATAGGGAGCAAACCAAACAACTCCGTCTACTCAGCTCTTAGGTGCTAGTTGAAATCTGTGTCTATTTTCAAAGTGCCCAATTAAATGCATGCTTGCATGAATGATAAATAATAGTTGATAGAATTATAAGACTCAGACAAACTATATTATATGTGAGGCATAGAAACCTAAGCTAATGGAATTAAACATGGAATTTTACCATTTCCCTTCAAGTCCCCTTTCTCTTTTTGGCCAGCCACAAAGTAGAGGTAATTCCTAGGAAGTATTTTTACCAAGGCACACAATATAAAATAGCAAAAGAGAAAAGGGCTTTTTACAAAGAAAAGAGAGCCTGCTACTGATCACCCTCATTAGGGAAACCCTACATTTAGAGACCTCACATTTCTATGCCAAGCATAATATTTTTAAGGGCCCAATGAAGTGGCGTCTCAAAAGCCAACAGTAAAATAATAACCTGGGTGAAAACTTACTTCGAGGAGGTTCAGAGATGACCCTCTACAGCCTGGCCTTGGGGATTCCATGTTGGATCAAGCTCATCTGAAGCCAGCACAGCACTGCTGACCTCCAGCCAAGGCTAGTGCATCTTCATAGTGCCCTGGGTGGTGCAGCTGTGGAGGGGTGGATCAGGCAAACCTAGGTGTTTCGTAATGCAGTCAGGTACAGAGCGTGTCCTTTGCCTCTGGGAAGTAAAGTTACGAGGGTAAAAGCTTGTGAGGGAAATCAACTACAGCATCAAGGAATGGCAGGAAATACAGAAACATAAACATCAAAGCCTAGGTAATTATGAAAGCAAGTCTCCAAAAAAGAAATGCTGTCATTGGGCAAAGCCAGCTTCTATACTTCCCTTGTGGGCCAACTGGAAGAAAGAAGAAAGGGGTTTATTATTACATCAAGGAGGGGAGGAAAGAGAGGAAGGAATGGAGGGAGAGGAAGAGGGAGGGAAAGAGAGAGGGAGGGAGGGAGGGAGGGAGGAAGGGTAAGTCAGAAAAAAAGAAGACCAGTATTTGCAGCACGAATGATGGTACCTTCAGCTCATGCAAACCCCAAGCAGAGGGAAAACCTACAATAAAAGAAGTGAACAAGGCTTTCTTGCCACCCGGCTCAACAAACTCACATTTGTATTACTATCAGCCACACTGGGATGCAGAACAAAGAGCCAAAGCCAAGCAAAACTTTGCAAATCCTAGCAACAAGATACTGGTTTTTAAAAGGTCATAGAAAATAAAATGCACCCATGAACCAGAATACAAAGTGGTCCTAGGAAGTCCAGAACATGTCTACCCTCATTCTGAAGAGAGCGGTAAGAAGTGACTTCGAATTCTGCTTCCCATTTTGGGACATAATCTCCAGCCCTTTCTTGGAAGTGCTGGATAAGTCATTAGAATCAACTTCCTGCTTAATTAGAGGAATCCAAGGGATAAGGAGCAATCACTCTGTCATATATGGAAAGAACATACTCATGACAATTGTGACTTCTATGGAATGGCCTGTAACACCACAAATACAGCTGAAAATTTCTGAATCCAAAAGGCTTGGGAAGAGGTGACAAAGGTGGATCCCTCCCCTTAAACTTCATCATATATATATATATATATATATATATATAGTTCCTTATCAGTGACCCAAAAGCCAACAACCAAAGCAGAATACAGACAGGCTGCACCCTGAACATTCTAACAGGGAGTATGGCTTCTGACAGGTCCCCCAGATGACTTGGAATGCATAAGAAAATTGTTCATGTTCAGACACAGCATAATCACTGCTGCAATTCCTATGACTGCAACAACTATGGGTCAGGGGATGTATGTAGCTCATATGATAGATAATCACCTAACATGCACGATGTCCTGGTTTTATCCTCAGCACCAATAAACTGGGTCATAGTGGTGCATGCCTATAATCCTAACAATCAGTGCAAGCAGGAGGGTCAGAAGTTCAAGACATCCCCAGCTACTTAGCAAATCTGAGTCCAACCTGGGCTACATGAAGCCTTGTCTCAAAAAGCAAAAACAAAAAAAAGACCATTCCCCACACCCCCTACTATGTTCCAAGGAAAATAACCCAACATATCTAGCAATAAATGTATACTCTCTGTGAATAAAATATAAAATAAGAAATATACAAACAGAAGCCAGTCGTAAAACTAATGAATAACATAGGCAATATTGGTTATGTTATTTAAAAAGAGTCCATTTTGGAGTGTTCATTTGTTTCTTTCATTGCGCCTTTTCATTTTTCTTCGGTCTGCATCCTGTCTCCCAGTTTGAGCACATAATTATGCGTTTATGGCCTTCGAGTAGCTCCAGGGCAAGATAGAAAGCTGCAGAGACCTACAAGGTTTTCCCCCTCCTCCTTCCAAGGTCTCTGGAGAGTACGCGTGTTTTGTGGAGGGGATGAGTCTGATGCCGAGCAGAAAAAATGAGTTGGCCAGCTATAAAGTGAAAAAGATTTTCTGAAGGACAGATTCCCTCTGTTCCTGACAAGTGGCTAAGGAAAGAGGGTGAATGAGGAAGTCTGTAGCAAACTGAAGCCAGTTTTCTGCTGCACAATGGTAAAACAGCAAGACCCAAAGAGAAAAGGATTGCCAGCTGTGCTCTAGGAAGCAAAACAGGCTTCATGTAAAATTTCCTGTTAACTTCAGCAGGTAAAAGTAAGAAAATCAATTCTCCTCACAAGGGGATGCATAATCAAGGTTCTTAGCTTGGAAACAAAGGGCACGGTTTTGAACAGAATGCTACCTCAAGCAAAAACTAGACTTTACCGGTAGTTATAGGCAAGACCAGGAAATCAAAGGCAATCTGGGAACACCTTCAGAAAGGGGAAGACTGAGGCAGCTTTTGGAAGCTGGGGAACAGGAAGCACAAGGCCGTGCTTTCAGGGTGTGGATACCCTTGCACCAAGCCCTATCTTTTCCTATTCTTAAGTCACTCCTCACAAAATTTAAATTCCTGGAGAGGAGCCTTGCTCAGATCTCTTGCCAGCATTTGTTCAGCTGAGAGGAAGAAATAAGACAATTTGAGGCTGTAGGTATTGGAGTAAAGGGTAATTCTCACAAAGGAAAACCAGGTGCTGTTACAGAAAAAGATAAGGAAAGAGGAAAAGATAAAGGAGGAAGGGAGAGGGAGAAGAGGAGAGGAAGGAAGGAAAGAAAATATGAGGCTAGGCAAGCATAAAAAAATATATGTGTAACAGATAGTGATTAATCCTGAAATCCACAACTGGTCAAAGTGCAGAGAATACGAAACTACAAAGTGCTTTATCCATGAATAGGACACCTAGATCAAACCTCTGCCACCCAAGGCTCAGGGACCATTGAGGAAGAGGGGGTGGAAAGACTGTAAGAGCCAGGGATGGTAGATGACCACAAAGAAACAGTGTTACAGACAGCTGGGAAGTTACTCATGTGAACTCACAGCAATGGTAACAGCATATACAAGACCCTCACAAGCTCAACTCAGACAAAATCCCAACATAGAAGTGGCAAAGTGGGTAAGAAGCCCCAACCTTAGCTGAGGAACTACTGGTGACCGATAACTTTTAGGAGAGGGGGGGTCAGTTTTCTTAGAGCATGTGATGCTAGATAGGTTAACCAGGCTCCAGGGGATGGATGCACACCGAAGGACATTTGGAACACACAAACTTGACTTAATAGGCCTTAATATATATGACAGAGTACATAAAATCTGGTGGGGAGAGGGAGAGGGTTGGACTATAGAGGGGTGCAGATAAGGGAAGGGGGTCTAAATAAGATCAAAATATATCATGAAATTTGGAAAATTTCAATAAAAATATGAGAAAAATATATGTACACTACAGATGGCCACTCAACACATCAAGATCTCATATACTTCATTACTGTTATTACAGTGCTCATATGTGATAATCAGCTGGAGCAATTAAAGAGTTCAACTTATTTAGACACCAAGTTAATTTCTGTACTTCCTGCCTGCTGCTCTCATTGGCTCACCCTTCAAGCTGTAATAAGGGCCCCAGACTTTCGTATTCTTCTAGTCGCTACCACACCTCATCTTCAGCCCTCTCCCTTCCCTACACGTATATCTCCATAATATCAAGGGACTTACATTTCCTTGAATGCATGATCCTATTTCATAACCTCCAGTCTTCACTCATACCATTTACTGGAATGGTATGACTGGAGATCAAACTTGCACAGTTCAAGCATTTCCTTTTTTTTTAACTCTGAATATGTAGTTTATTGTATGCCATTTACACCTTAGTGAACTGTTTTAAAAACGTTTTTAAATCAAATAAGGCTCCGAAAACGTCTTTATACAAAAATCTTTAGACTCACAGTGATTACTTCTTTAAAGTTTTGCTTTATTTATCTATTTATCTACTTATTTGTGGCTCTGGGAATCAAACCCAATGCCCTGTGAATGCTAGGTAAGCATTCTACCAGTGAGCAATATCCGCAGTCATTATTTTAATCCCTCCTTCCCTCCCTCCCTTCCCCCTTTTCCTTTCCCCTTCTCTTTCTTTGTGTCAGCAAACACCTCCTTTTTAAAGATAACTTTAAGATACCCTCTCCACCCTTGTGTCCTTTCCCTCATCATGTCCTTCTTCATCTGGTAGTCCCACTGTATACCTGGCAAGTTGTCAATGTTTTTAAGTTTTATTTTACTGTGCTGTAATCATTCGCTTTTACATTTCTCTCCCCTGTGGATCTGTGAGCTTTGTGGGCACTTTTTGAATAAGTGATTGTTGAATGAGTCAATGAACTAACCAACTTTCCTATCAGAAACCAACATTCCCCAGTGGACCACTCTATCTGTACTTCATAGTTGTGAAGGTTTACTAAAGCAGTTGTTCTCTACAAGGGGCCTGCAGACCATCAGTGGAGAGGGACAGATAGTACAGGTAGGACACTACCTTTCTTTAAAATCTCCAAACACTCACTCTTCCTTATCCTCATGTTCACCTGCAAATACAATGTGCCATCTTTTTGGCAATATTACTTTTACAGATCTTTGTCTTTACTTCAGTTGTGGAATAAAAAAATTCTGCTCTAAAATATTATACCATATGTTTAATTACTAGTGAGATACTAGGCTTTATAATTTGAAACATTCCATAGCATGGCCGTGAAGATTGCCTGGGTGTGGATTCTGACTCTGGCCAGGCAGTCAACCCTCTACACCTAAGAGAGTTAGTCTATGAAAACAAGTCCCATCATAGCACCCAACGTACAGGGTTGTTGAAAGGAATTAAATGAATCACAAGCATCAAGCACTGAACACACTGCATGGAACATAAAAAGTGCTGAATGTTAGCTGTCATGATTATTGTAGCAAGATGTAAATCCTACTATAGCATCACAATTTCTAGTCATTATCTAAATTTAATATGGTATTGGGGTCTGGGGAGATAGCGCAGTGGTTAAGAGCACCGGCTGCTCTTGCAGATGACCCAGGTTTGATTTCAGGGGATCCGATGCTGTATCAGCTGTACCTCTGTGGGCATCACACTGCATGGGTGCACTTACATACATGCAGGCTCAGAAACTCATACATAAAAAATTAAAATAGCAGCACAATTTCTAGTCATTATCTAAGTTTAGTATGGTATTGGGGTCTGGGGAGATAGCGCAGTGGTTAAGAGCACCGGCTGCTCTTGCAGATGACCCAGGTTTGATTTCAGGGGATCCGATGCTGTATCAGCTGTACCTCTGTGGGCATCACACTGCATGGGTGCACTTACATACATGCAGGCTCAGAAACTCATACATAAAAAATTAAAATACTTAAAATCAAGGATGTTGATGTAATTTTGATTAAAGTTTTTACTTACCTATCTCTTTAGGATGTAATGACAGTGGATGGCCTTCTCTATGACATCACAGAAAAGCAAATATATCACATTGGAAAGCAGGTCCTTTTGGCACTGGTAAGAACAGACTAAATGGAAACTGACAGTGGGCTTTTTTCTTGTTAGCCTGGTAGTTTATGCTGTATTTCCCACACTGGCCATCCTAAATGGGGGATGTATTTTAAAGATAATCAGGTAAGGTTACGGGAAGAGTTTCTTCAATCTCTTCTTTATGAAGTCATGTAGGTAACACAGCACGAAAAACAGAAGATAGCCAACCTAGGGTTAACAGAATGAGCTGAAAAGACTTTTTAAACTTTACTTAGTCTTAGATTTCAAAAGCCAGGACCAAGAACTATTTACTTGATACTTAATGGAAAAGATAGGGAGGAAAAGGTAAGTGAGATACTATGGAACCAGAAGTTTACAAGTTATACTTGCAAAACAAGACAAACTAGTTCAGAACATGTTTGGTTGG
>NW_008360332.1:5912787-5961260 GCF_000622305.1 Nannospalax galili
CATGCAGGCTCAGAAACTCATACATAAAAAATTAAAATAATAAATAAAATATTTTTTTAAATATAGTACTTTGGTAAACAGTATGATAACACAAGAGTTGTAAATAGGAGGTTGTTTCCATCACAGTAGACCCCAGAATCTTTGGCAGTGTAATTTTCAGAATACAAGGCTTAATTCAAGACCACATAATAAAGAATGATGTGTAAGCAAAAAGGCCACTTAATTTGAAGTGACCAGGACAGAAAGAGGGACTGCCTTTCAGTTTGGAAGGAAGATAGCTGTTTAAAAAAATTATTCATCTTTGTGAGGAAAAAGAGCTTTTTACCCCCTCTTACCTTAAGGAATTGAAGCTAATTAATTAACTTGTTAATTCATGAATGAGTAGTTTACACTTTCAGTCAGTCTTATTTCCTAGGATCAGAGTAGCAATGTTTGAAGAAACTGATTTCTGCTAAGGGAAATATAAGTAATTTATCTGCTCTCCTGGAAGCCTTTAAGTTTAGTTGAAATTGATGATAGCCAGAATTGGTATTTCTGGCAATGTGGGGTAGATGTGTTTGTTTGAGTATGCTAATCTCTCAATGAAGGCTATAAGTATTTACCCCCCCCAATGGACCTCATGTAACCCAAGCTAGGATGACTTTGAACACCATACCCAGCTTATCATTATGTTTTTGTGAGAAAATGCCTAAAATTCAAACTTATTTCTGTAGTTTTTGCTTCTTAAAAATTGACTACCAACACTTTTTTATGACAGTCATGAAAGCAAGTCTTGTCCCTAACATTCAGGTCAAAGCTAGAGTTACAATCAAGCCTTTAGACTGCTAAGATCCCTGACATACCTTCTCTCTTCTCTATTCTCTCACTTTAACCTTTTTTTCAGGTGCATATTCATGAGCAGACTGA
Source organism: Nannospalax galili (assembly GCF_000622305.1). NCBI lineage: Eukaryota > Metazoa > Chordata > Mammalia > Rodentia > Spalacidae > Nannospalax > Nannospalax galili. The sequence goes on from NW_008360332.1 coordinate 5,913,694, forward strand.
GATTATTGGCTATATAAAAGATAGCTTCTATTTTGGTATTTTGGGGACAAAACATGGGGATCATGGAGTAAGAGGGACATGTTTCCTTGGAAACTTCCTTATGAAGTGGAATTTGATATCTAAAGGCCTCTAAGATCACCAAAAAAAAAAAAAGAGTAAAAATGGATGTTTTGGTTTTGGTGGAACTAGAATCTCCCCCCATAAGCCTTACCTCTACAAGGGAAAGGGGTCAGAAACGCCCTCAGTTTCCACAAACTGAAGCCCACACAAACTTGTACCAATCACCCTTGCTTTCCTGCTTCCTGGCTAAGGCCAATTTCTATTTCTGTGCTCTCTATCTTACCCTAACTACCTTCTTCTTGGGAGTTCCATCCCTAACTCTTCTGTGCTGGATCCTTCCTATCAGTTTTTACACATATTCCTTTGCCTCTAACCCCTACCCTCGGGTCCACTTCTCCTCAGAACACTACCTTATGTCTGTCCTGTACCACTGCCAATTTTTCAAAGGATTTGTCTACCCGGTCTTCTTTTTCTCATTACTCATTTTTTCTTCTAAACCTACTTTGGCCTAACTTGCATTTCCACTCTTCTGAAATGACCCATCATTAAGATCATCAAAGAGTCTCCAGGTTTTTAAACCCACTGAACATTTTGGCCCTTAGTAACCCTGACTTTTCCACAGGGGATAGCATACTTCAGATTCTCTCTTTATGACACAGTCTGTCCTCCAGCACTCCACAGCACACGTCTTGCTTTCTGTCAGTCCCTCTTTATTAGTCTCTTTTGCCAATGTGTCCTCTGTGGAGAGCCACAGCCTCCGCCGCCATTACAAGATGGCGCCGGTATCCGGACCTTCTTAAAAGTAAACATCCTGCCACACCCATAAGGGGCGTGCACAAGAGCCTGCTTTCCCTCGCCTCCTCCCGTGGCGTGATCTCCAGCAACCAATCCGCTTCTTATGATCTCCAGCAACCAATCCGCTTCTTATACATCATAAATGGGACCTTTGGGGCATATATAAGCAACAGCTCTCCCACTTCTCGGGGTCTTTGGTCTTCAGTCTTCAAATAAACTGCTGCAGAAGGATCCTGATTTGTCCTCCCGCGTCGTTCTTGCTGGCGAGACGGAAAGCGGTCGGGGACAGTCCTCCTCTATGGAACCTTTTGCTATTGAGCTCTTTAAGTTTAAGGTCAGTCCTAGACCTGCCATTGTTTGTACTCTCTGGCCTTCATAGGCAGTTATGTACATACTGAGTGACCCAGTTATTATCTAACACAGAGGAGTCCCAAGGTCACACCACTAGCTCAGAATTGGACCTTATGACAGCTAATCTTCACTGTCAACGTGGCTGGATTTGGAAGTCACCTAGGAGACACTCCTCTATGTATGTGAAGATGTTTCTGAGATTCCAGTCTGAATAAAAAGAGATGAAAAAGGAGGAGAAGAGCCATAAGCACCACATTCCTCTCTCAGCTTCCTGACTATGGGCACAACATAACTAAGCTCCATGTACTCTTGCCACCACACTTCCACCATTGCCATAGACTATACCCTCAAACATGAGTCAAAATAAACCCTTCCTTCTTTAAGCACTTTTCTCAGGTATTTTATCACAGCAATGAAAAAAATGACCGATATAGAGCTACAGGCCATGAGTCCAACCACCTACTTGCTAAGCTTCGGGAAGTTTTCACAAGGTCCCTCACATTTGAAATGCACACAGACTCCGGGCTTCCATTCATCCTAACAACCTGACTCTCATGACTTTTCCCAGTTGTGCTATTTCTTAGTTACAAATGGAGGCTCGTTTTTTTACTCTTCTTTCATCTCCCATATTTCAGAATGGTAACTATTCTCTTGCTGTATTTTCAGAGTTGCTACCTAGACTCCAAAGTTGGAGACAAAAAATATGAAAGAACCTCAATAATCTACATAGAACTAATGAGTTGCTGAGCAGCACAACAAGATCTCATCTAAGCATCAGTCCTCCATCCTTCCCTCCTCCCCTGTGCCTTATCTGTGTCTTTACTGTGCATTATTTATACACTAGAAGGACATAAAGGCATCTCTGGAACAAGTAACATGATTCTTATTCTCTCCCCAAGCCAAATTATTAAAGTAAATCAAATTACTTGAAATGCCTGAAGAAGGAAATACAAATATCTCACTGCTGGTTTGGGCATGTGTAGAGGTGGTGGACTTGCTAATCTCTTCTCTGTACCAACCTGAGAAGAAGAAAAACAAGAATTTCAGCAAGGACAGCAAGAATTCCAGTTGGGGTAGTAAAATGTTTGGAGTTCCCAGAAGATGTCACAGCTTGAGTTCCCAGAAGAAAGTCAAGCTTGAGTTGAGTTGCTGGTCACGAGAACTACACATGAAGATGTCTATACACAAAGTAAGGGAGCCACAAACCAGGGCAAGCTCCTAAGAAAGACATCAGAAGAACTGTCTTCTTCCACACCAGAGAACTATGCAAACCTTTGCATAGCTTCCTAAAGAGTGCTTCATCCTACAGAAGTAGCTTGTTGATGCCTACAGAAGTTCGTCAGGGAGACATTTGCAACTTTTCTCCCCATTTCTCCTCTGGCCTACTCGGCCACAGAACAAAGAACAGCCTGCAGCAGAGAAAAGGAAGAAAATGTGAATCTGCCCAATTTCTAGGGATGTGTCTCAGACCTTAATACATGATTGGACTGGGAGGACACTGAATGAACAGGAGGAGGTTTAAGTTGGGTATGAGATTGAACTTGAGAAAATCTCACTTTAAAAAAAAAATACTGTTGCTGGGTGTGGTGGTGCACGCCTTTAGTCCCAGCACTCAGGAGGCAGAGGCAGGTGGATCCCTGTGAGTTCAAGGCCAACCTGGTCTACATAGTGAGTTCCAGGACAGCTGGGGCTACAGGGAGGCCCTGTCCCAAGAGACCAAATATAAACCAGCAGCTGAACGAAGTTTAGGGCAATGCTTGGGACTACAGGCCTCGGGCAGGTGCTACACTGGGTTCCGTTTTCTAAAATACTTTTTTGTTCGTGTTCCCCAAAGGCAGGCATTCTCTCTTTCTTTCTTTGTAGCCTTGGTAGACATCTGACCACTTTCCAATAATTTTCTTTTTTCAGTACTAGGAATTGAACCCAGGGCCTTGGGCACACTACGCAAGTGCTATACTATGAAGCTATACCCGGAGTGCTCGGGCTGGACTTTTAATACCAGAAAGTGGTCTGAAAGATACAAGAGCACAAGGTGGCTTGCTGGGTAAACAAGCGCTTGCCAAGCAAGCCAATGATCTGAGTTTCATCCTGGAACTCACATTAAAAACAATAACAACAACTAGATGTGGTGGCATGCATCTGTAATCCCAACACTCCAACAGCAAGATGGGAGGCAAAGATAGAATTGTCTAGAAGCTCTCAGGCTAACTAGCCTGGAGTAGAAGCATGGCAGAAATAGTGAGAGAGACACCCTGCCTCAACAAGGTAGAGCAGGCCCACCTTGCCGCTTGAGTTCCCTGAGAAATCTAATTATACTGATGAACTGCTGATAATAGTTGTTTGATAAAATCTTGGCGAGTGCCGGACAGACAGTGCCATGGGATGTTCATTTCCACAGGATGTGCATCTCACTTCTCCCCCACCACAGGCTACGTGGTACTCTTCTATAGAAGAAGGAAACAGGCTCCTAGAGAAATTAAGGGACTGTTCAACATCACACAGCTAAATGACATCAGCAGAGACGAAGCCACACCTGGCTGAGTCTGAAACCTAAGCTCTTAACCATAATAATGCAATGCTTCCTGAAACTAGGGGATCTGTCTTTACTTGACATCACAATACTTACCAAATACTTAGTGGTAGACACAACCTTCTGACCCTGCAGGCATTTCCTTTCCAGTACTATTTAATACTTGAGATCTGAGATGTCTTGTTTGTGTATTTGGGTTATGAATTTGATTTTTAAGTTCTTGGCAGAGACAAGACTTCGTATTTTCTTATGATTCTCTGGCTTATCCATAAGGTCCATGTCTGGTTATAAATGCTCAGAAATATTTTTAGTATAAATGAATGAGTACTAGGATAATCTTACTCAATAGTTTATACAGACGGAATGTACCCTATTCACGAAACACAGCCCCATGTTTGAAGAGACTCCAGTTTTAAAATAGATGCCTGTGGATCAATACAATGGCCCCTACTTAATATATTATGATGTTCCTGAAGAGAATATGATATATTTTATCTCCTTATCCAGGACCAGTTTTTTGACTTGCCTATGATAGATGTTAACTTCACCAAAAATGCAGACATATTTGTGTTAAGAGATTCAAATAAAATATGAAAAAGATGTATTCTATTAATATATAAAATGTGCTATGGTACATAATTTTTGAGAATTAAGGTGAGAAGTTAATTTTCATACAATTCAATGGTAAGTCTACTGTCATCAGCCCATGCTATCAGCCCCCCTTTGAATGATTTGCATGTAGAATTGTATTCAGGCATTTGAAAACTGTTTCATATCTCAAGAAGTTTAACCTAGAATAATATCTGTTCCTCCTGGCTTCTAACCAATCATTCTTTGATCATATCAACCAAATAAATTTTTTTCCTCACTTCATGAAACCGTAGACATAACTGCTTTCTACTTTTCTATAATCGAGAATACTTGAGATAAGTCTCCACAGTTATAGATACGGGAAGTTACACAGCAAATATACAACTTTTTCTCAATTTTCCCAGGACAATATTGAGTGTACTATCTACGCAATAGACTACATGAGTTGAAGTAATTCAGTCCGAAGCAGATAAGGAAGGCCCTTACATTCACTACTGCAAGCTTTAACACCTGCCTCTCTTGAAAAGTCCAAATCAGACTACAAGTGCTTTGTTTCTGAAAAAAGACTCTAGAGTCAAGAAAAGAAAATGAGCTCCACAAAAATGTGTGGGATTGTATCCATCTAATAATTACAGTAAGAATGGACCTACAAGAATAAGATGTGATTCATTAAGAATGAAAAGCAGTTGATGGCATACAGATTAGGATTTGTACTTTGGTCTAGGGATTATTTTCATCTCTGAATTTCCATCTTCCTATCAGAAGAATGAAGACAATTCCTGCCTTAAATTCATTTTATGGGCATTTTTAAGGATTCCGATGTAACAGTGCAAACACCGAAAAATATCTAGTATTTGATGTATCACAGTTGTTGATACCTTTAAGTAGCTTTGGCTATAGTTCACGTTGATAAGACTGAAGATGGGTCAAAAATAAAAGTGATTCTATCATGAGATATTTTCAGAATTTCTCAAGATACAGCAACAGTGATAGCAAGATATTTGTGATTCTTGATTACGTTATAAAACAACATGAAGAAGATAAGCAACTTTGTGGTTAGCTAAAATTTTATTCTAGAAACGTTAACTTCACCACGAACTATTCACCTTCAGTCTTGTGTACCTCATATGGGTGATTTGAATTTTTGATATTCTGGTTTCCACTGGTAAACTGTGCATTCTGACAAGTTTTGATGAAATCTATTCACTCTAGACAATTTTTGCAAACCTAACTTGAATAGTTGATTTTGACTTGATTCCCTGGAGTTCCTAGAACTGCCCTGATTAAAATTGAAAATATAATTACAGGTAGCACACTGAGTCAGTCAGTTAGTCAGAGATCTGTGCTCTGTGAATGCCTGCTTCCTGCAGCACACTGCATTAAGTGTTCCGGAGGAGGGCGGGGGTGGATGGGAACAGTCAGCCATGAGATGGTTTAAGGATTATTATTAAAACAATATATCACCAAGTGCAAAGTGCTCAGGTAGAAACTATATATATATAAGTTCAAGGAATGGAGAGTAAAGGGAACATCTTCTCTGTTCTGATGATCTGTCCTGAATGTGTTTTGTGGTTGTCAGTAGCTTTGTGAGCATCCCAATGAAACAAATTAAACTGTTGGTTTATGACCAGGCAGGCTGAGTTGGTACAAAGCAATTCTTTAGTTTCTTTTACCTGGACATTCTTAAAGAATTCTGTTTAAGTGAAGGGCCAGGCAGAAATGCTTTGGAAATAAATCTTTTATTTTGGAATAATTTTAAGTTTACAGAAAAGCTACAGAAATAGTCCCCCTCCACTCAAATCCCCTAATATCAGCATTTTATATTATCATAGCATTTTTTTCAAAATTAATAACCAACAGTGGTGCTTTACAATTAAATAGGCTTTGTATTTTATTCAGATTTCCTCTCTTTTCTACTAGTATTTGTTTTTCTGTTTTAAGATTAACTCTAAGATATTATATTGCATTTAGCAGGAAGAGACTTTAATATATAACACTGAGATTCAGACAGCATCAATTTCTAAGTAATGAAGCTAATCGTTGCTAGATATTTAGGTGTACAGTAATAAAGAGAACTGAGTGTCTGAGAGTCATCTGGCCACATCATAGTTCCCCAGTTTGGGGACAAATTAAAGGAAAAGTAAACCCGATTTTGTAGCTAGTCATTAATCTTCCACTTACTTAAAGGTGCAGATTTTTTTTTTATCACACCTACCATAACTGCTAAGTATTTTTATTTCAAAGTCATAATAACATGTTACTATAATAAGTCTTTGGCTATGCCTAGTTTGGACATCTGGATTGTTCTTCATAAGGAAGAGGTTGGTTAATCCAAATCTGCCAATGCGGATAGATTACTATGGAAACCAGAGAAACGGAACCCTAAGTGGTTTGCTTGTGGGTGTCATAGTAACAGACCAATACTACTAGATCTACAATTTGGGTCTTCATCAAGATCACCTGAAGATCTTGTTAAAATACAGATTCAAGTGTCTTCCCCTGAGACCCTCTGGTCTGTACTTCTAACAAGTTTGCAAGTGATATGGTCACTGTTGATCCCCTCTAAGTCAAATGAGCATGCAGATGCTTCTTTCTGGAAAGGTATAACTATAGGTTCTTAGGTTCATATGTTGCTTACTAGTCAGATAAGGGTTCTGCTCAATCTCATTCTATTCGTGTGGAAGCATTAAGATGGAAAAGAAATCAAGTGGATCAGTTTCCAACCATAATTTTATCAACCTGTCTTGCCTTCAGGCAATGCAGTAATTTAAAAAAATAAAAAAACATTGTTTTTACCAACAAAAAGGTATTTAAAATTAATCATTGCTAGTCATGATGGCACAGTAATTGGGGAATGGGGCCAGAGGATCAGGAGCTCAAAGTATGTCTCAGCTTCAGAGCAAGTTTGACAGCAGCTTGGAGCTATATGAGACACCATTTCAACCACACCCTCAAAATAAATAATAAGATTAACAATCCCCATGATAAACAAATATCAAAAATACTAACAACAATATTTGGGCCCCAAACAAGTTCTCCAGTAGATGAATAAAAATCCATGGGGGAGGGCTGTGGATATCGCTCAGTCGGTAAAGTGCTTGCCATGCAACCATGTGGATCTGAATTCAATCCTCACCACTCACAGAAAAGCCAGTTATAGCTGTGTGCATCTGTAACCCTACCCTTGGGGAGGCAGAGACATGTGGATCCTTAGGACTTTGGGGGCCAGCTAGTCTAGTCAATCACTGAACACCTGGTTCAGTGAGAGACCCTGTCTCAATAAAAATAAGGCAGACAACAACGGAAAGACATCCAATATCAACCTCTGACCCATCCCCCCACATACCATATGCACCCACATGCACCTGTGAGCACGTGCACGCGCACACACACACACGCACACATAAATGTGTATGCACACACAAAGTATTGGGGAAGTGGATGAAGAACATATAGCACACCTTCATTGACAGTGTTTCTCAAGCTACAATGTGTTTCTGAACCACCTGGTGTCTTTCAGTCTGGGGGTAAGCCCTGAGATTTAGCTTCTTGGTGGCAGTTCCAAGGTTGAACAATGAATAGCTCTAGCACCTTTGCAAGGCTTTGTCAACTACAAGATATTCTAGCATGTCGTGATCTCTGAAGGACTCTAGGATTTCCTACTCTGTTTCAGTCATAGATGTTTCTATTTAGTGATACTGTCTAAAGCAATATTGGGTGGCCTTTTTTCTCAACTCCATGGTTTAGAACAAAGAAAGGATAGCTTTAAGGAAACAAAATCAACATGGTGGAAACTTGTAGAACCTCATCATTTACTGAAAGATTTTTTTTTAATCCCAAATCCCTCCTTCTTCAGTCTCCTATCAATCTAATAAGCAAGAGTGACATACGGAAAATGTATGATCCAGTTCTGCAGTCTCCCCTCATCACTGCTTTAATGCTGATCCTTAAATACATGTTCACTTCCTCAGGCTGTTCTCCATTCCTTTATCTTTCTCTCTGCCCCATATTTGATTTTTCGCCCAAAATAAAGCTTAGCTTTCTTTCAAAGTTTTGTGAAAGCAAGCTAACATTATAATCGCATTTCATCATTCTTATTAGCACGTAAGTGACAAAAGATGGGGAGGACTTTTATCTCTGTTTTATCTGTTTGCAATAGGAGATAAGAAGAAAGTTCAGAAAGATGTGTAAATGTTTATCAGGAAAGAAGAAAATTTTAGCCAGAAGCATTTCTGGTTCTGCCTTAGGGTCCACTGTATGGTGAGATGTGACTTGCACACATGGGTAGGGGAAGAAAACCCATAAAGTACTCTTCACACTGCCTTCATAAGCAGACTCCCATTATATATTGATTTATGTTAAGATTGTTCTTGATAATCAACAGCAGCAATAGAAAAGTAAGCTAATTTGTGGGGTCTATTAAGTGGACGTCACAGGGAGACAGCTTGGCCTGAAGAAAGCACTGGAAGTCTATCATTAACAGACCCCACTGCTCACGACTCCTCTCTCTTCTTTTTTGAAGTGCACATTATATTTTTACTACTCAAAATCTGGACTATTTAGCATTAACGTCAAATCACTGAAAGACCTCCAAGGACCATTGCATAATGTAATGCAGACAGCCAATGCTTAAATATTTTTCCTTATGGAATCACAAAAATTATGCTTAAAATAAATAAAACCCAGGGTCTACTTAAGAGTCTAGATTTATGTAGTGTGGTTATATATGAAATGCCAGAGATAACAGTATTTAATCACTTTGGTGTTCTACTCTCAGTTAAAAATTTGTCACAATAGGGGGCTGGGGAGATGGCTCAGCGGTGAAGAGCACTGACTGCTCTTGCAGAGGACCCGGGTTCGATTCCCAGCACCCACATGGCGGCTACTAACTGTCCTTAACTCCAGTTCCAGGGGAATCCAAAGTCCTCCTCTGACCTCTGCAGCATTGCGTGACACAGGTGCATTCACATACATGCAGGCAATACACTCGTACACATAAAATAAAAATAATAAAATATTTTTAAAAATTTGTCACAATATGGGGCATACACCCAAAGGACTCTGTATTCTACTACAGAGTTACCTGCTCATCCCTGTTTATTGCTCTCTATTCACAATAGCCAGGAGTGGACAACCTAGATGTCCATCACCTGATGAGTGGATAATGAAACTATGGTACACTTACACAATGGAATATTATTCAGCTGTTAAGAAAAATGAAATTATGAAATTCACAGTTAAATGGATAGAACTGGAAACAATCATCATCCTGAGTGAGGTAACCCAGACCCAGAAAGACACGTTACATGTTCTTTCTCATAAAGAGATGCTAGCTTTGAATCCTTAGATATCCATGTTTCAATTAAAAAATCCATAGAGGTCAGGAAACTAGTAAATAGGCATGGAGGGGTAGGGCAACTTTCTGGAAGGGTAGATAGGGTGCAGTGATATAAATGGGAATGGGGAATAATGGAGTATAAAGGGTTAACTGGGGTAGGAAATGGGAAGTCAGGGAAGAAGAGGGAGTACAAGGAGGGATAATACTAAAGTCCTTTAGAAAAAGTCATGTGGAAACCTACCACTACAGCAGCTTCTTAAAGGGAATACATACACAGTATGAAAGGAGATTTAAAGGAGTTATTCCGTGATGGGGGACATGGCCCCTACTAGACGTCATAGGCCAGCAAAGAAAAAGCCCAATGCCAGGAATGGACTCTCTCTCTTTTGAAGTGGTTGGCTAAGAGTCCCTTAGATCCTCAAACAATACAAACAAAAATAGCTATTGCCCCTGCTCTTGATTACCCACTGTAACTTGATGGTAAGACCCCACTGCTAAAGACCCTACATACATGAGCTGTAGAACAAGCAAGGAGAAATCAAGTTAGCACTGACTTCAAAGCCTCATCTTCACTGGCTAGCTTTCACAGTGCTGCTATGCATGCTACCGGAAGACAAAAGTAATCATCAACCCGGCCCAGCTGTGAATCCTGGGAGATACAACTGGCCTGGCAAGATAAGACCACCGGTACAACAGTGGCATGAACACTATGTGACTAATCAACCAGTTGCTGACTGGATTTAATAAGGTATGCTTCACAAGATGGAGCTGATACCTGACTTGATACCAGGCTTAAGAACCTGTGGCTAGACAGGTCACAGGCCATAGGGAGCATGTACTACTATTATTCTGCAAACTAGACACAGTATTAAATTGACTCCTAATGACTTACTGTTATGCCCATAAATGAATGCATCTCTCCAAGTCGAGAGATGAACTCCTCTTTCTTCTAAATCTCTCCCTTAACACCCTGGGTTGCACCGAGGGTACCTAGTGATCTGGAGCCAAGGAAGCCCCTATCCAAGTGAAAATTTTGTGTAAACTACTGTAAGCTTGAGAGCATTTCAGTACATTGATGATGTATTGTAGTGACGTCTTAAAACAGTTTTTTAAGTTGGTACAGTAAAATATGTCAACTTTTGGAAGACACAGTAAACCAATATTCTCCAAATAACAACAAATGCATACTGTTACAAAGTCATATATGGGTAAAAGATTCATTCAGAATACAAGACAGGCTAATAAATTTTAATGTAACATAGTATGAAAAACTCATTGATAGGATTTAGATCCCACATGGCAATTACCCTTTAAGAATCTTACCATGTCTCAAATTTTGATGTAGTACCAAAGAATATCAATAGTTTTTTTTAAAGCTCTAACATACGTTTCTCTTGACCAGACACATAATTGTTTGAGACCAGATTTCCCTCATATAACAAAAATGTTGTATCACTACAGATTCTCTGCAGAAACAGTTATAAATCTAGCCTTCTTCTAGTAAATCGGTCACAAAAGAGATCTGAAAGGATGTAAAAATATGATTACTCGTCCCAAATTTTGTTTTACAAAACTCATTTACATAAAGTATAAAATATCAATTATTTTATTGCTATTAAGTATATGCATGTTTTTAAAGCTCTAATTTCAGTTTCAGTTTATTCTGACAGACATAAATCCCAGAGACAAATGCTTTTTGGGAGTTCACAATAATTTTTAAGAGTTTTCTAAGACAAAATGCTTGAGAACAGCTAGTCTAAGCCAAGGACTATGCTTTATCACCTCATGTTTTAACTATATTTTGTCTCTGGCCTAACCTGATCACAATGCATGGTTTAATTTTTATGGTATATTCTGAGCTTAACAAAGCACTTCCAAGTGCAGTCATGAGTCCCTCAGTGGTGAAGATACATTTAGAGAAATACGTTTATTAGGTAGTTTCATCACTGTGCAAACAGTAGAGTATACTTATACAAGCATAGATGGTTTAAAGGCAATCACTCAGCATGGCCCCTTGTGGTAATCAAGAGATGTGATAAATGAGATGTATAAGGCTGCTACAAATGGAGCATGGCATACTGTTTTACAGAAAAAAAATACAAATGGGAGTATACTCTAGTGATGAAAAGAACAGAACAGTAAATACAGAAACCAGTAGTGTTACATATACCAGTTACAGTATTTTGTTAGCATCATCCAGGACTGTGTATTGTTCATGAGTGTACTGTTATTTTACATGACCAGCATCATGGTGGGCTTGTTTACACCAGCATTACCACAAACACGTCATGTGTTCTGCTATAACAACAGCTTCAGCTAGCCAATCAGGTTGTTTTCAGCTCCATTAGAGCTTTATGAGATCATATTCACACACGCATTCTGACACTGACAGAAACATTATGTGGTGCTGTTGTGCTACTTTTACTGGGGAGATGTGAACAAGTATCTACCTATTCCAAATAGGGAACTGATGGCAAACCAAAGAAACAATTCCACTCCTGGCCCAACTTGGTAAACCAATGAGTGTGTTGGGGTTATTTACAGGTGGGAGACTGGAACACAGCTGAATTAAGGAAAAACCCCACCTCATCATGAGTGACAGCCTCAGGGAAGCTGCAACATGGAGTAGCACCTTCAGTTAACCTTCCACCTCCTGTGTACCTGAGCATCTCCCAATACCACATACAGCTGGGGAACAGGGGCAAGTGATGGGTGGAATCCGAGGTGAGGGTCTGGTGACACTTCCTACCCTCTTTCCCATTAAGTGTTAACTCCAACACTATTACTGCAGACCTAGCTATCATTATATTATCTGGCTTATTGCGTTGCCGTGATTGCTGGCCAAGGTTCTCTCTTCTATAGGATGGTGATGGGATGATCATGTTATGCCTGAAGGAAAAATCTTGTTACAGTTGGAGGAAAAAGCTACACAGAAGGTACCTGGATGGATATCCACTATGGCCTTCTGAAGAAAATGCTAGAAGTCATATTCCAAATTTGGTCTTAATTATACAAAATATGTCATAGAACCTCTAAAAAATAATCCCATTTCTGATGAACTCTACTTGCTATCTTCTTCCCACTGGAGTTGCCTGAAGGCAGGAAGTTCATTTTTGATGTCTATAGGCAGAAAGCCTAGCAAAAAGTACAATAAATATTTGTTGAATAGATAGGGAAGGGAAAAGGGAGGGAGGAAAAAACTGAGCCAGTTCAATTTAACAAAGTTCACTTAAGGAAGAAAAAGTTTCTAGAACAAAATGGCACTCCTCTGGAAAGATGGTTGAGACGGTTCATCCTAACACATAGGTAGACTGTATTTATAGCCACAGAAAAGGCAGGCACATATAGAAACAATCTGATTGGCTGCCATTGGCAATTGCATTATGTGGTCATGTTTTGACAGTTTCACAGCTTTCAGCCTCCTGCTGGAAGTTCAATGGCTATGATTGGCTGGGACTCTGTTGGTTGATTTCAAGTATGTACTCAGCCTACAATTTGTTTACACATTGAGCTAAGTAGTTGTTCACAACAACAGAGGTCACTTTGGGCCAAACTTATTCTGTTTGTTGTGGTTCAGCAGGTTAGAAGAGGCTTCCAAAATATATATATATTTTCATGTGTAGGAGTGTATTGCCTGCACGTATGGAAGTGCACCCATGTCATCCAGTGCCCATGGAGGTCAGAAGAAGGCATTGGATCCCCTGGAACTGACGTCATGGACGGTTGTTAGGTGCTATGTAGGTGCTGGGAACTGAACCTGGGTCTTCTGCAAGAGCAGACAGTGCTCTCAACCACTGAGCCATCTCTTACAATGCTGCACTGGCTAGCCTGGATGTCACTATGTAGACTAGACTGCCCTCAAACTCACCAAGATCTGCCTGCCTAGTTTTAGTTTTTCAATCACAATTTTGGACTTGTAGCCAATAACAGGTAAAATGGGGCTTGTATTCTGGGATTTTGATGATTTCAACATTCCGATTGGGTAAAAAATGAAATAAAAACACTAAAGTATTATATTATCAAAATAATATAGATATTGGAACATTAAGTTTGAAATTAAGGCAGTTTCTAGAAACTTGACTCCTAACAGTAAACCAAAAGCACCACTTTTGTTACTGTGACTTTTGTTACTGCTTGAGAGGTATTTCCATAAAATTAAAATGAAGAATACATCAAATTTAACCACTGGGAACATGTTCTTCGTTTGACTTCTGCAACACTTAGGGCTCTTCTCTCACTCTCCTTTGCTGGGCCCTCCTGGTCTCTTCAGCTCTGTGGGTGGAACTATTCCATTGCATACTCCTTGGTCTTCATCCCTTGCAGTTCTCTACACTTTAATGCTTTGAAATGTTACTTACATGCTGATGATGCCCTAATTTTTATCTAAAGTCGTATCTTCCTATTTTGCTGCTGAGACCAAATTCTTGAATTTCATTTTTCCAAATATAATTTTTTTTTTGAGACAGGATCTTACTACATTGCCCTTGCTGGTCTGGAACTACCTATGTAGACCAGGCCATCTGCAAACTCAGTTGTCTGGCTGTCTCTGCCTCCCAAGTGTTGGGATTAACGGTGTGCACTACCATACCCATCCCAAGACTGAAATCCTGATCTCAAATTTTCACTACTGAAAACTTTCTCTGTTAACCGATGTTATCTCCATTCTTCTAGTTGCTTACCATAAATGGTTTAGCGTCATACAGGACTCTCTTCTTTCTGTCATGATCTCATTTAGTCATTGGGAACTTCACTTTCCAGAAGAATCTGATCACTTCTCACCACCTTCACTACACCTCTTTCACTATCATTTCTCACCTCCTTCTAGCCCACTCATCTTTCCACAGATTTTTCTTTCTCTCCTATGGCTCCTGTATTCTGTGTCCCAAAACCTAACACCCAGAACCACAAAAGGGTGGTTAACATTAAAATAATCAAAAATAAAAATAACAGATCAGTAACTTTTCTTCCTCACAATACCCCAAGAGATCTGTATCCCATATAAAACCCAAGTTTTACAAAACTCAGAAAATTTGGTCAATCTCAAACCTTCTCTTTGGCTCCTGGCTCTCTTAATTTTCCATGTGACTTCTGTCATCCTTGATGTTTCTGGAATAGGGCAGGTTTGCTATTGACTGGATGGCTCAGAGCTGGAACCATTGCCTTGATAACTTTCCTAAATTAACAGCATTTCTCAGATTAAAGGCTCTTTTCCAAGACTGCTGCATGGTTACTTTGGTTCCTTAGAAATCTCAGCTCAGCAGGCGTGGTGGTGCAGGCCTTTAGTCCCAGCACTTGGGAGGCAGAGGCAGGCGGTGATCTTTGTGAGTTCGAAGCCAGCCTGGTCTACATAGTGAGTTCCAGGACAGCTGGGGCTACCAGGAGACCCTGTCTCAAAAAAAAAAAAAAAAAAAAAAAAAAAAATCTCAGCTCAGTGGAACTTTCTTTGAAGCACAATGAGAATCATTTAAAGTTGCAATGCCAGAGCTGGAGAGCTGGCTCAGCAATTAAGAGCACTGCCGGCTGTTGCAGAGCACCGGCACCCACAAAGGGTAACAACCATGCGGAACTCCAGTTCCAGGGGAGCTGACAGCATCTTCTGACCTCCCCTGGCCCTGCAGGACACAGGGGCGCGTACATACATGGTTTACACTCATTTTAAAATTTAAAAATTAAAAACAATTTTAAATTTTTTTTAAAGTTGTAATTCCCACTCTCTTCATCTTTTATCTTGTTCTAATTTTATATATATGTTAATTAAAAGCTTGTCATACAACTTATTTTTGACTTTATTTTGTTTCTTTCCAGTAAAATGAAATTAAATAGGCAAAGATTGGCACATGGCAGAGCCTCGACAGAGGAACCCTCCACTGTTTGCACAGTGGGAGTCGCCTACACTTGATCTAACCCTGAACGTTATCCCTAGCTTAAAGAGCTAGGAAAACAGCCTTCGTTTTAAAGACCTCCGTGACCCCGGAAGTAAAGGCGGCAGGACCGGGTCAAGAAGAAGGCGTTTCCGTTTCCGTACAGGAGCCAAGATGGCGAAAGCCGGGGAGATGAGCGGCGGTGAGAAGAAAACCTCCAAGAGGAAAGCGGGTGCCGATGATCGTCAGGAAGCCGCGGCCGCCGAGGATGGGGCGGCGGACGGCGGGGCGCAGCCCCCGAAAGCCGCCGCCTTCCCGCCGGGCTTCAGCATCTCAGAGATTAAGAACAAGCAGCGGCGACACTTGATGTTCACGCGGTGGAAGCAGCAGCAGCGGAAGGTGCGGGCGGAGGCATGGCGCATGCGCACTGGTCCTGGAGCGGGGCGGAGGGTCTCGGGCCGGGTGCGGAGCGCGGCGGGGCTGCTCGGGTGACGCTGCGCTCGCTTGGAGCAGTCCCTGGCACGGTCCCTGGCCCTGCTGCGGCGTCTCTAGGAGCAGCCTCCTGTCCATCATCCTGGCCGAGGCTTTCGGGTCTAGCCAGCTCCTTCCCGGGACGCGACTCGGAAGGGAATCCGGAAGTTCTGATCTAGAGACTACCATTCAATAGAAAGCAAAAGCCTCCGCTGCCCCGCTTTGCCCAGGCTACCCAACGTTGGCTCGTTTCCAGGATATGCAATACGGGCATTACATGGGAGATCCAAAGTATAGCTTCTCCGATACCTGTAGTTAGTACTGGGACGTTTCTAATAATTGCACTTGCTCATGACAGCCCTGTTCTTGCATAGTTCTGGGAGTTAACATAGGCTTGCCAAGGGTATAGAGCTTGTTTGCGTTTAAATTGCAATTTGAAAAAAAAAAAGCATTTTCTTCTTTTTGCATATCATAAAGACTAATGTATAATAGGCTTTAAATTCTTTTTAATTTCGTACTCTTTATTTGAGGCCTTGGACTGGTTCTTCGTTTGCTACTGCAGTTCACACAGTGGACATCTAACCTGGTCTTGTGAGCAAGTGTGAGGGAGGAATGTCCTGAAAGACTTCTTTGGATGGTGCTTTCTAGTAGACCTGATGGATTAAGTATCAGTAGGCACTGCAAAAAAGGCAGTTTTCTGTTATGTATCAAGCATTTTGTCCAGAACTCAGAAGATACAGATTTATAGTAAATCATAACCATGTTTGCAAGATTTTACTGGTCTTAAAAGCTTATTTTGATGGTAAAATATGAGGATCACTGGTGATGATTTTTATTGGAAACGTCCTGAGAACTCACCTCTATTTCTGTTTATTCTTAGTGCTTTCCCACAGAAGTAAGCATTAGAACTACGGTGGTTGGGATGGAACTGCTAAGGGAAGAACAAAACTTGCTGTGTTTAGTTTAATTGGAAACTTTATAGTAAAAAAGCTATTGAACACTTAAATGTTCAAACTTCTGGTGTAGACTTCTTTGACAAAGGAGGATCTTTTTTAAATAAATCTTATGGATTAGCTTGCTCATTTCTATAGTAATTTAGCTTTTTAAAAATAAAATCTGTCTGGGTGTGGTAGTACATACATGTAATCTAAGCACTAGGAATGCTGAGGCAGGATTGTCACATAAGGAGAACCTGTCTACATAAGGAGAACTTAAAACAAATTTTTCTTTGTGCTTACTTTAAAAGATTACAGGGATTTCTCAGAATAGCCATTCCACTCATTTGTAGTTTCTGTATGTGTTTGCGATATAACTGGTGGTTTCTCAATGTTGCCTTTTATTTTTATTCCCTTTAGGAAAAGTTGGCAGCTAAGAAAAAACTTAAAAAAGAGAGAGAGGCTCTTGGTGATAAGGTAAGTAACAGTTTAGCCACATGCTTTCTGTCTTAGTAGTGTCTTCTGATACCATGTGGGTTGCTTTCTTCTAAATTTTTCAGATGCGTAAAAAGAATAAAAATAATGTAACAAATGCCTTTCTACTCTTTACCCAATTTAGGGAAAATGTGGAAGTCCCTTGCCTGTTTCTTCCAGCTTGATTTCTTTTCCTGAAACAGTCACTCACATGAACTTGTTCATTTTTCCCTTGTTCTATACTTTTATTGTATTTACTGTTGGTGTGCCTAACCAGTAGGCACAGTGATACTGTTTTGCATGTCACTTTACATGTTTGAGAAGCAGAGAAAACACTCCCTGGCTTTGGAAATGAGGGAGTGCACCAATTTAGGCTTGAGGGTTTAGCTCTTGTGACATGCACCTAAAAAGAAATCTAAATACTTGCATGTTGTTATGCAACTAAATACTCTTGTTTAGTTTCATGTTTTTATGCATGCACCTAGGGTGTGATTTATACTTAGAAATTTTTTCAACATGCAGTTCTCCACACTTTTCTCTCTTGTAAGATAAAGTACTGAGTGAGCATAATGATCTCGAGGAAAGGAACATACTCAGACTACAACTAAACATTCTACTTTTTCATACATCTTCAAAATGGTATCGGGTTAAATCATGTGAAATTAAACTACAAAATTTTAATATAGTAAGCAATGTTAGTGTCCTTGAAACTTCTATAATCAGCTAATTACAAATTAATATGCTAATCACCCTTTTAAAAAAAAAATCACCATTCTTGAGTTGGGGTGTAGCTTAGTGATAGACTGCTTGACCAGCACCCACAAGACCTTGTCTAAACAAAACAAAAATCTCATTTTTTGAACTGAAAGATAACTTCCTAAAAGTACTTCCTTTAAAAATTACTTAAGGGCTAGCAAAATGGCCTTGTGAGTAAAGGCATTTGCCACCAAGTCTGATCGCATGAGTTCCCTCTCGAACCCACATGGCGGAAGGACAGAACTGACTCCCACAAGTTGTCCTCTGACTTCCACATGAGTGAAATGAGTGTAGTGGCATGTGTATGCGCATGCATCCCACCCCCCACTGACTACACCACCCCACCCTACACATCACACCACACACCACACCACACACACAGAAAATAAATGTAAAAACATTTTTTGAACGATTACTTAAAACATTCCACAGTATTTGTTTCCTAAAGTGACAACTGGTTCATATGTGAATGCGTTTTGAGTTGGTTTTTGTTATATAGTCTTATAATTCTGTTCGCCTTGGGAGCTCATTTATACCATTTCTGAGGCTGTGTGAACATGATTGTCGATTCTGACAGTGTCTCATCAATGTACTACACATTTGGCAATTGCCCTGTCATAAGACATTGTTTATTTTTTTGATACTAGTGATGTTTCTTAAATGCCCTTCCCCCACGTTATTCCTTAACAACAATTCCTCAAAGTGGAATTACTAGATGATTAGATTTTTGTTGCCTATTTCTGGGTAGAGTTCAAGAAGCATACAACAAAGTCACACAGATATGTGCTTTTGTAATTTTTTTCATTCTGTCCATTTCCTTTTTTATAATTTGATATTTTTCTCAGCAGTGGAACAGTAGTGGTGGTTTGAAGTCAGGAACAGATTGTTTTGAGGTTATTTATAGGCTTTTTCCTTCCCCAACTGTAATATAAAACTCATATAAAATGCTTCTAAAAGTTAATGCTTTCTCTCTTACTTAGGCTCCGCCAAAGCCTGTCCCTAAGACCATTGACAACCAACGAGTCCATGACGAAACCACAGTAGACCCTAACGATGAAGAGGTAATGTTAGAAATCTAATAAATTTGGATGATCACCCTAGACTTATTGCTATTTTAGCATCACTGCGACTATAAGAGCAAGATGTCCCCATCCTGCCTGCCCCCTCTCTTCAGGATTTGGCTTTCCCTGGGCCTTTGTTCTCCCATATGAATTTTACTTATTTATTTTTAGTTTTAATGTGTATTTTTTATTCATTTTTTGTGAATTTCATACAATACATTTTAATCATATGCAGACCTCCCCTATCTGCTACCCCCATAGCTTGCCAACAGGATTTCACACGTTCTGTCTTATATGTTAAAGCCTATCAAGTTTGTGTACCAGCCATCTCCTGGTGTGAGTTCATTCACTGGAGCCCGTTCAGCCTATCTAGCTTCACTCTCTTAAAGAAGATCAACCCTCTTTTGCCCGGCAGTGATCAGCTGTCAATAGTTCCTCAGTTAAGGTTGGAGCCTTCTGCCCATTTCCCTAGTTCTATGCTGGTTTTTATCTGAGTTTGCATGGTCTTTGAATTGTGTCTTCTTAAAATTTATTGAATTCTTTGATCATGTTTATGCTGTTCTTTTAAATTCTGCGTCCTGAGTTTCCTTTAGAAAGTTCTCATTGTAGAACTCTTCTATAGTACTGGTGATGTTTGTGGGGATATATTATCTTGGTTTTTCATATAATTATTTTTTTCACTGTGATTTGGGCATGTGGATTTCTTTTGTTGCTTATGCTACTGATCGGAAACTCAAGCCTGCCTTTGCTGAGTTGAAGTTTGATCCTGTTTGTATTATTGATGTTGATTTGATTGCTTTCTGATTGGATATGAAAACTTGGTTAGTCTGGGCTTCAGGTTCTCTCCTTTGATTTTTATATGTGCGGGACCAGAAGGATCCAGGCAGGCTACTCAGGAGTTCTCCAGGAGGGTGAAGGAGGCCTGACTAGTTAGGAGTCCTGGCATGTTAGTTGCACTCCCACAGCCTTAGGTGGAGGAGGCCCGAGGCCCAAGGGAGGGGATGAGAATAGAATGGGCCTGCCCCCACCTGCCTGCTGGGAAGCCTGAGCCCTGGAGCAGCGGGAAGAACTAGACTGGATCCCAGAGCTTGGGAATGGGGGTGGTGGGATTTGGCAACTCACCCAGAGGCCAAGAGTTGGGCACCTCATTTTTATTTTTTTGACACAGGGTTTCACTATTGTCGCGAGTGGAGTTATTAAGGCTAAGTTGAGCATCACCTCGTTATGCAAGGGAGGATAAATATTTTTAGAGCCAATGTCTTTCAATGCATTTATTTGGGGAATCATAAACCAATTTCACACATAACACAACGACAGATAAGAGCACCAGTCCTAGGGCCAATGCCCGAGTGACGTCGTCTCAGTTGGATGTGGTGTCTCATGGTTGGGTCGAGTCAGGTCCAGATGTTCGCGACGTGAAGTTCCTCTTTTTTCTCACGGTCCAGAGATGGGATCAGTCAGAAGATGGGGCCGCACAGCTGACAGGAGTTCAGCTCATATGTGCGCCCACGATTTTCCTCTGGGTTTTTATAGTCCTTATGCATGACTTGGCGAACATATGTTTATCAGTTTCTTACGTCATTTGGCTAATCACACAGTTACACTCAGGTTGCTAGGTTACATTCTAGGGCTACTAAGTGATGGTCTTATCTTTAATGTACACACTTTGGATATGTTTACATACTTTTGCTAGAGTTCTTTTTTGATTCTTAGTTTCTTAATTCTATTACATTTAATACAATTCTTAATTCTTAATTCCCTATTCTGATACATTCAGTACAACTATGTAACTCTGACTGGCTTGAAACTGTGTAGACCAAGCTGGCCAGGACTCACAGAGATTCACCTGCTTGAATTCACCACAGTGAATTCCATATGAATTTTAAATGACACTAAATCAGCAAGTTTGGAGATCTCTATATATTGCTTCATTTAGATTTGTTTTGTTTTGTTTTGTTGAGACAGAGTCTCCCTGTAGCCCCAGCTGGCCTGGAACTGGTGGTGTAGACCAGGCTGGCCTCTGTCTCACAGAGATCTGCCTGCCTCTGCCTCCTGAGTGCTGGGATTAGAGGTGTGCACTGCCACACCATTTAGATCTTTTTTAAATACTGAAAATATACTTCAATACATTTCATAGTTTTTCATAATCTTTTTATACCTGTTTTACACATGTCTTAATAATGTACACAGCATCTTTTGAAATTGCTAACTCATAAACAAACTTTTTTGGGGGATACTGATCCTCTACCCCTGGCTTACCCAAACTGATTTCTCATAATTCATCGAAATACTGGCTTCATTTTTAATTTTAGATAATCATTTCTACAAACAAAAGATTTATTTCTTGCTTTATTTTTCCCTACTTGTGTGCTGACCGGAACTTCTATGTAATGTTGAATAAAGAGAAAAAGACAGTATTGGTGTCTTTGCTTTGTTCCTGATTTTCAAGAGAATACTGCTGATGCATTCTCACAGATGTTTACGTCATTGATATAGATTTTCCTTCTTGTTAAAGAAATCCCATTTATGCTTTGGTTTTGTTTCATCATAAATGAAATAGAATATTGTCTGATTCTTTTCTGAAAATAACGGGGGTGTTAATGTGAGTTTTCTATATTGCTTTAATATGGTAAATGGCATCTATGGATTTTCTACTATTGAAAATAAATACATTGCATTTTGGGATAAGGTAATTTTTGGTTATGATATCTTTTTTTATGCATTGTTTTAGAATGTTAATACTTTCTTTGAATTAATGTTTATTTATGCTCATGAGTGAAACTACAGCATGTCCCCTTATCAATCCTCGTATTTATTCTGACTTTAAAAATCAGTTCGCTAGATTTATTTATTTTGTATTTTCTTTAAAAAAAAATTTTTTTTTTGTCATTGTTTGAGGCAGGGTCTCCCTGTAGCCCCAGCTGGCTCAGATCTCCATATAGACCAGGCTGGCCTCTATCTCACAGAGATCCACCTGCCTCTGCCTCCTGAGTTCCTGGGATTAAAGGTGTTTGTCAGTCTATACCTGATTTGTTTTGTATTTTCAAAGTAGATTTTTCTTTGATCTTCTCTACTGACTTTTTTTCCCAGTTTCACTTTTATCTCTTTATTTCTTTCTACTTTCAGCCTTTTTTTTAATTTTTATTTTACTGAGTTACGTTTTTTTTTTTTCCTATGAGCAAAAGGCCATAAAAGTCCCTCCAAATATCACTTTTGGTAAATTCCGCAAGTTTTAAAATGTGTTTTTATTACTATGTAAGTCTGAGTATATCTCTTAGTGAAATATTTGTTGATTTCTTAGTCTTTTCATTAGTTTTATTTGTTTGATTTTTTTTATTTAATTGGCTTATTTATTTATGGGTCTAGTATGATAATTTAGTACATGCATGCCATCCATGCCCAATGACTAAGTCATAGTAGTTATCATTTACGTCTTCTCAAATATTATTTTCATGTTTTGAGAGCCTTCAAACTGTTGTCTATATTAGAATTAATTTCCTCTAACTGCATTTTGGCATTCAGTATCCAGCCTCTGTCTCTGTCCTGCCACTATAATTCATATTATTCATTTTCTCGTCTGTCTTCATTTCTTTTCACTTGTTCATCTTATTTACTCACCCTCTGTATCCCGAGCTTTTTAAGAAGGAAGCTTCAATTATTAATTTTAGACTTTTCTAAAATAAGCATTTAAAAGCTCTGGTTCTACCATAGCCCCTACATTTTGACATGCTTTTATGTTTTCATTTTCAGTCTGTTGAAGAATTTTTCCAGGAGGCAGGGATCAAACCCAGTTTGTACCATGCTAGGCAGTCAACTCTACCACGTTTCCAACCTAAGAGATTTCTTAATTTCTCCTGTGACATCTTTGGCTCCTTAACTATGTTAATTTCCAAATATTTGCAGATACTCCTTCTTTGCAGTTCATTCGTAATTTAACTTTATTATGGCTGCTGAACATGTGCTGTTCACTTCAGTCCTTTTCAGTTAAAGGCAGACTTTCGAGTCCTAGCATATAGTTTGTTCTAGAGAATATTCTATAAACCCTTGAAAACTTGTGCTTTCTATTATTTTTGGAGCAGTTGTTATGTTGATAGCACAGTTCACACCTTCTGTATTCTTCTGACTTTCTGTTTACCTGTTAATGAGAGGCCAGTCTCTCCACTGCACCTGCTCACTGTCTCCTTCCATGGCTTTCAGTTTTTACTTCACGTTTTTAGTAGCTTTTTTGTTAGTTGCATATATACTTGCAATTATATTGCTATATGTAATTACTTAACTATATAGATATATGACATTTTTTAATGTATTGATCTCTTAATCCAATATAAAATACCCCCACTATATTTAGCAATCTTTGTCTAATGTAATATATCCATGTAAATCTCTTTTAGGTATTCTTTGCATAGTGCCTGTTTCTCATGCTTTACTTTGAAGTTATTCATGGATTTGTATTTCAAATGTGTCACTTATCAAGATCTTATTTTAGTCAGCCCAAAAGTTAGTATTTAATGTCAGTTATTAATATAGCCAGACCTACATCTGCCACGTTTTTCTCAAAATATATATTTTGCTCTGTTCTTCCTTGGCTACTTTTTTTTCATGTTACAACTTGTTAGCATGCTATTTTAATCCATCTAGATTTTTTTTTTTAGACTACAGTAAACTTTTAGTAGTTGCTCTTAGCATTATACTCTGTGTTGGGCTAGAGATACAGTTCAGTGTTGCTTGCCTAGCATGCATAGTGCCCTGGGTTTAATTCTCAGCACTAGTGCTAAAAGAAGAAGAAGAAGAAAGAGACCACAATATTAATTATCATAGTTCTGCTAAATTGTAGCAAGACTGTACTAGGAGAGCTCTGTTTCTCCCACCGTCCTGTGCTATTCGTTGTATATCCTGCATATTGTCCGTGTATAAACCTAGAGTCGCAATTACTGCCTGAAACAGTCTCATGCTTTTCACAGAAACGGAGAGTGTTCATCCACACAGTGGGGCTTCTGTGTGCGTGCTCGCTTGCCATTTGCCGTTCCTTTTCCATCCCCTAGATCTAATACCGGCGAGTATCGTTGTCTTTCCATTTGCAGAATTTCCTTTTTGTTTCCATAGCAGATATAATAGCTGCAAATTATCTTGTTTTTGTTTATCTGAAAATACATACATTTTGCCTTCATTCTCAAAGATTACTTTTTCGGGGTATAACGTTCTTGGCTGGTTTCTTCTACTTTCTGTTAGCACTTTGAACATATTCCTCTGCATTTTACTCTTCATTATTTGTACTAACCATCCTTTTTGACTGTCCTTTTTATTTCTTTCAGTGTTTCCTGGTGTTTTAGTTCTTGGCTCTAATGTCTTTTCTTTTCTTTTTTATCCCACTTTGGATTTTTGAGCCTCCTGGATTGATGTTGGTATTTTCATCAAGATCACATTTCTTCAAGTACTTTTTCCTGCCCCATTCTCTTCTCTTCAGGAGAGTCCCTTTACAATACTCTCGGAATGCTTGACATTATCCTACAAGTTTCTCCAGCTTTGGTTTGTTCTGTTCTTCACACGGGATAATGTTGATACATCTTGGTCATTTCTCAGATCTGTTATGAAGTCTGTGTTTTCCTTCAAGTGATAGAACACTGCTTTCCAGTCTTCTAAATTCAGTGTGTGAGCCCACTCAGTATCTGTTGACTATTTTCCCCTTGATAGTTTCTGAAATACGAGCTCCCTTTGTAGCCCAGGCTTACCCCTGGAACTCACTCTGTAGCCCATGCTGGCCTTTAACTCATGGACAGTCCTCCTGCCTTAGCCTCCCTGGTAATACAAGAGTAAGGCACTGTGCCTGACCTTAGTTTAGGGGGTTTGTTTTATTTTGTTCAAGACTAATTTTGTGGTTTCTATAATTGCCTGGACTTATCTCTGCTTAGCTTTGGTTGTTTTGCTTTGTTTTCTAACATGCCAGCCTAGGGATTGCTCCTGTGTTTACATGGCTAATAGTCAGTCAGTGATTATGTAGATGCTGTTGAATACCTTGAGCTCTTAACACATCTTTTTCCATGTCAGCTGGGTATACATTGAGGAATGTCTTCAATGCTGCATAGTTCTCAAGTCTCCCTTGATTCTCATGCTCAGTAGATTCTCAGATGTCTTTAATGTGTGAGATTAGTGCTCAGGTCTCTTTAATGTATGTGTGAGATTAGTGCCACCAGTGGCTTTGTGGTGGCATTATCTGGGTACTCCACAGCTCGTACTTCCAGAGCACCACATTTCTGACTGCCTTGTACCTACCTTGAACTGGGTCCCTGGTTTGACAGAGCTTTGTATTTTCAACTCCTTCCCGACAGTTTCCCTCTGTGTCCTGCTTCAGTCCAGACAGAGATCTTAACTGTCACTGTCTTCGAGGTGGTAGTGCTGTTTTTATCTACCAAGCTAGTGAGAAACGGAAGTAGCTCGAGTCAGGTCTTAGTGTTCTTATCTGTATCTGTAGCCATTTTGCAAAAGTAGGCACATTTTAGTTTATGCCCTGGAGTTATTTGTTGTAATTTTGATTGTATACTTGGATTATGCAAAGGGGAAACCAACCTCTTCTTGTTGCTATTATTGTCTGTCCCTCCTTTCAGATTTGGGCCTATTAAAATACTCACTTGATATAAAATTATCTCTTCTCTGTTCTCAGGTTGCTTATGATGAAGCTACAGATGAATTTGCTTCTTACTTCAACAGACAAACATCTCCCAAGATTCTCATTACAACATCAGATAGGCCTCATGGGGTAAGTATGTGTTGATTACTATAGTCCTTGAATACTTTTTTTTTTTGTATATTTTTTATTGAAGTTTTGTGTATTTCATACACAACCATCTTATACCCTCCTCCTCCACTGGCAACCTCCCATCCTCCCGCCGCCCCCCCCCCCCCCGGTTTAATCCTATCATTTATGTTAAAACCTATTGAGTCAAGTTAGTGTCTCCAGGTGTCCCTTAGTGCAAGTTCATCCACTGGGGTCTTGTCAACCTAAGTCCTTGAATTCTTATATCACTTTATTTAAAATGATCCATTCTGAAAAGTTAATTGCCTTTGATCATGACTCTGAATAAGCTAAATAAAAATAACTGGTGATCTATGTAGGCTCACTGAGCATGACTTTTCAGAACAGTTTTACAGCCTTGACACTTAAAAGTGTGGCTGGGGAGCTCCTTGTTACCATCATAGAACATTTAGCAGCATCCTTAGCCTCTGTCCGTTACGGACCACGGCAACCCCACTTACCACCCACCCCACCAGTCACAGCCACAAAAATGTCTCCATATATCTCTCCAGGAAACAAAATGACCCTTGTTGAAAACCTGGGGTTTCAGATAATCAGCCTTTGATAAAAGTGAAAATTGTTCTGGTTTCATTTTTCCCCAGCTTGCGCCCTCCTGACACCACTGTTTTATAACCATCGTTATCCCTGCCCTTATGAATGTGTGCTGCAGATTACTCCTTTTCACCTTTGGTGAGTTTCCTACTTGTCTTACAGAGAACAGTACGACTCTGCGAGCAGCTTTCTACGGTTATACCAGACTCGCATGTGTACTATAGACGAGGACTGGCTTTGAAGAAAATTATTCCACAGTGCATCGCAAGAGATTTCACAGATCTGATCGTTATTAATGAAGATCGCAAAACGCCAAGTATCCTTTGCTTTTTTAAGGAAGTTTTCCTGTCCTTTTCCTTACCACTTTTTAAATATACTTGAAAGAATAGGAAAATTGTTTCCTACAACTTTCAGAATGTAAGTTTTTCTACCCAAGATTCTGTAAGATTTCTTATTCAAGCAAATACTTATCAGGCATGTTTTGCAGCTAAAACTGTTGTAATTCGTAGTAAAGGATGCAAAGATAAAACAGCCAGCCTGCCCCAGTGAATTCTGGTGAATAGACTTTCCTGGTGTGATAAAACAGGAGAAATGCAGACCGTAGTGGAACCCTGCACCTGTGCACGGTTAGGAACGTCTGGGAGCACTTCACAGAGAAGTCTGTGTTGGGTATGGTGGGTGGTGGTGAATGAGGCAGAGGAATAGTGCTTAGCGCGGTCATTTGGAAAGGAGGAGGCATAAAAGAGCTGACCCATTTGGGGATCACCATATATTTTCATATAACATAGTCCATCGGTTCATTGTTTTCGAGGTAGGATGAACCCATATTCCACGGGTGTTAGTATTTTGGATACCAGTAAACTTTTTACTATGAGTGTCACATCTGAGATGTGCTGCCTGAACCCGAGGTATTTCTGTTTTGAGATGAGAGCATATAAAATACCTGGACTGCCAGGTGTGGTGGCACACGCCTTCTATCCTAGCACTAGGGAGGCAGAGGTAGGCAGATCTCTGTGAGATTGAGGCCAGCTGGTCTGCATAGTGAGTTCCAGGTCAGCACCTCTACTAGGAGACCTTGTCTCAAAAAAAAAAAAAAAAAGATAACCTAGATTTCTTTTTATAGTTGCTAGTGCTTTATTGAATAGTGGCTGTGAATTCAGTAACTATAAGGTGATCAACTGGATGAGTCACATCAGTAAGAAATTTATAAAAATAGCAATAGACTTCCTGTTCTGCCACAGGACAACACAGGTTTTTCTTTGTTTGTTTGTTTTTTTTTGTCTTTTTGAGACAGGGTCTCCTTGTAGCCCCAGCTGTCCTGGAACTCACTATGTAGACCAGGCTGG
The DNA here is from genome assembly GCF_000622305.1 of Nannospalax galili. Classification (NCBI taxonomy): domain Eukaryota; kingdom Metazoa; phylum Chordata; class Mammalia; order Rodentia; family Spalacidae; genus Nannospalax; species Nannospalax galili. The sequence goes on from NW_008360332.1 coordinate 5,941,605, forward strand.
TCTCGAACTCACAAAGATCCGCCTGCCTCTGCCTCCCAAAGTGCTGGAATTAAAGGCGTGTGCCACCATGCCCGTCCACAACACAGTCTTTTTATATTAATGAACACCCATTGTTTTAAAGCACTATTGTTTTTAAAGTGTATTATTTTATTTGCTGGTACTACTAGTTTTCCAGAAACTAAAATTAGCTTTTTAATATGGGGTTTGTTGACTAGATAATTGGTTTAACCAGATTAATATAGCCAATTAGAATCTTTTAAATACCTAACTATTCCAGCAAAGATGTATTTTTAAAGTAATTGCTGCCTTTTTAAAACTGCTCCCCAAAATAAAGTGTCAGGGTCTGTTTTTCTCTTTACTTTGAGCAGTAAAACTCAGCATTTTAAGGCTGACAACTTCAAGGAGCATTCATCAATTTGATTAAATGCTCTCTTTGCCTGAGATACCTTATAGTACAGACACACAAATGACACCACCTCTGGCTTTCAGAAAGCTTGCATTGTTTTTCTTTGCAAAAGTATAGTCTTTTGCTGGGCCTGGTGGCACACGCCTTTAATCCCAGCACTCGGGAGGTAAAGGTAGGTGGATCTCTGTGAGTTCGAGGCCAGCCTGGTCTACATAGTGAGTTCCAGGACAGCTGGGGCTACAGGAGACCCTGTCTCAAGAAAAGCTCCCCCTGCAAAAAAAATTATAGTCTTTTCACTTAAAACATGTGCATCATTTTCCATTTTACCATATTGGTCACTTAGGGGCCAGCTGTCAGCTTCTTTTCATTACTGAAATAAGCACCGTGACTCCTGTTATGCATGATTTATGTCAGGGATTAACAATGCAACAGCTACCAAGAAAGCAATTTATTTAGGAACTGATGAATATGTTTTTCTGAATATACAAGGGTAAGAGAAATACTAGGTCAAACTTCATGAAGTTGAATTGTGGTGAATCTTTTAAAAAGGATTCCAGTGTTTGTTGTCAGACTGTGATGCAGTATGCACTGATTGGCACCTGTCTCGTTCCAAGAGTCAGCAGCACACTAAGTTACACAGGCACTGTCATGAGTCATAACTGCCTTTTTCAGTGAGGAACACTATGGTAAGGAACAGTGAGAGCTAAGATTTAGAGCTTAATTTGTACTGCATATGAAGGTGGGATATGAAGCAGGCCTTAATGGATAAGCAAAATATATTGCAAATGTTCAAAAGTAGCACAAGGAAAAAATATGTAAGAGTTTTGACATGGAGTATGTAAGATTATACGAGTGCCTTCAAGTCAGAAAACATTTGGGAAAATGAGAAGTATAGTTTGTATCCACATTACAGGGCCAAAGTGATGTCTTTTTCTGTATGACTCAATGATGATAGAATGGTATGGAACTAGCTACAGCCACTGAGGCTGGCGATACGTAGTTGTCCACTTAACCTTAAGAACGAAGCAGTCGTATAGTTTGTGATTTAAAGGAGAACCAAGATCCCAATTCAGACTTGATTTGGTCTGTATTAGAAAATGTACCTCAAGTAAAGGAGAGGACCTACTATAACCCTGGTTTAATAGTCTAGATGGGAAATCTCAAGGGTCTTAACTAAGAAAGAAAAGTCAGAGTAAAGAAGTCATTGTAGAGGTGAGAATGTCAAGTGAGAGCAGTGTTTGGTGGGGGAGAGGCAAGTTGAAGAGAGCTAAAGGCATGTGCTTTGCAGATCTCTATATTGTATGCACATAGAAACAAAGTACTTTTGATTAGGACAGTCACAGCAGCCAAAGGGTTCAAGGTCCTGCTGTGACAAACTACCTCCATCCCTTCGTGTACTTTTGTATTCTGAGATAGGGTCTAAGTGGCCCAGGCCTAGGCCTCGATCTTCTTGCTTCCCGGCGTGGGCCATCAATCCCAGCTTAAACTTTTTTCCTTAAACTAAAAGCTCCTACGGTCAGTTCTGCCTATTTGTGATATAATTGGGCACCAGCCACAACTTACTAATTGGAAAATAAAGAAGTTATAGTCCATTTGTGCCAAAAGCTTGAATATTCAGTAGATGGTAGTGATTACCACAGTCAGGACTCAGAGCCTTGCTGATTGCAGACAGTATCTTGTATTTCATCTGTAGTTCAGTGTCTAATATGCTACTGCTCATGCCAGACTGCAGGCTGTTAACTGGCAGATTTTAGTTTCTGCCGCAGTATACCTGAGGTCTCTCAAGAAATAGTACTAACTTTGATTTTGACCTAACAGGAGTTTGTGTCCTGCAGATGATACTTTAAACGGATAGCATATCCTAACCATACAAATATATATATATATGTTGCATTATTAGGGTTATATGTCTTCTTAAGGTCAAGGTAAACTTAAGTATTCTTTGCATTGCCACACTCTAGAATCCCTTTTTCCTGCTTGAGTAGTGGCTATTAAATAGGGGTTTGTGTGTATGTGTTTATTTTGAAAGCCCAGGTTGCCCTATTCAGTTAACTAGATCTTTGATTAAATTACTGTGGGTTAATGTATCATCTTGAAAGATTTGATGTGGTTTATTTTGACCTTTACAGTTAACTCTTCATCCATCCACCAATTTGTGGATTTTAGTTAGGTACCATTGAACATACAGAAGACAAGTTATTTAATCAGTTTAAGACTTAAGTTAACGTGCTTAACTTTCATGAACAGATGGACTTATTTTGAGTCACTTGCCAAATGGTCCAACTGCTCATTTTAAAATGAGCAGTGTTCGTCTTCGTAAAGAAATTAAGGTAAGTTTTATGTACTCCTTGACTGATACTGATTTCACATTATCAAATTCTTATAGATCCAATTTTATTTGGTCTCCTGATGAAAGTTTTATCTACTGAAGTATTTTGTGAGATTTAACAGCTTCATAGCAGCAGTAGCCCTCATTATGATGAAATGTTGATTTTATGCTAGGGTTTACTTTTGGGCTTATGTAACACATATTAAAATACTAAGCAAATCTTTATGGGTTTGATAAGCCATCTGTTATAGTTTGTCATTTTAAAAGATAATTTAAAGCCAGGAATTGTGGATCATTCCTATAATCCTAGTACTTGGGAGGCTGAGCAGAAGACTCATCATGAGTTCTAGGGTAGCCTGAACTGCATAGTGAACGCCAGGCCAGTCTAGGCTGTAGAGACAAAAATAAATGTTAAAACATTTTCAAATGTCATAAATTCTGGTACCTCAAATTGCATTGCAATACACTGTTTTGCTTATTAGCTTGGAGGTTTTGTTGTTTTTTTGCTTTCTAGAGAAGAGGCAAAGACCCCACGGGACATGTACCTGAGATAATTCTGAACAATTTTACAACGCGGCTAGGTCATTCGATTGGACGTATGTTTGCATCTCTCTTTCCCCATAATCCTCAATTTATTGGAAGGCAGGTTGCCACATTCCACAATCAGAGGGATTACATCTTCTTCAGGTTTCACAGGTGAGGGCAGAACCCAAGTTTTTGGACTTTCTTGTCATTATATTCGATGTGAACCTACATTCTGATATAACAACTTTCACCCTTTCGTAAGAAAATTAGTTTGAGTGAACCAAACTTTAACTCTTGTCTTTGAAGATACATATTCAAGAGTGAAAAGAAAGTGGGAATTCAGGAACTTGGACCACGTTTTACCTTAAAATTACGATCTCTTCAGAAAGGAACCTTTGATTCTAAATATGGAGAGTATGAGTGGGTCCATAAGGTAGGTGCTTACTGTTCGAAGGCCCTTTAAAATCATTTAAAAAGAAAGCCATGTGGTTTAAGCTGCAGTTGTTCATGCCTCTGGATATGTGGGTGAATTTATTTTCCTATGCTGTAAAGAATGAATCTGATACGGTAACTTTGCCTGCTGATTTAACCTGGATTTGCTTGTCGTACTCCATTGAACAGCAATCTTTAAGTGAGACCAGTAACATCAACAGGAATGGCATCTCTGACCCTACCTACTGTACTGTATCAGCTACATAGGGAGGAGGGTCCAGCATTGTTAAGCCTGTTACAGTGAAATTCTGCTGTGTATTTCTTGAGAACTACCACTGAGATTTCATATTTGGAGAGCATCTTAAATCATAAGTGAAAGTGTCTATAAAACATTTCTCTCTAGTTAGCTGTATTTTCTACTTCACATTATTTACTTAAAAATTATATACATGCATGGAATAGTAACTTCCAACACATTTTTAAAGTTAGCCCTAGGACTATTCAGGGCCTCAGAGCATTTCTATGATTACCTATAAAGATCTAAGGAAGTAAATTAGTGTTATGTTACCTAATCGTTCTTGTATTGTTTCCCCCCTCCAATTTTTCAGCCACGGGAAATGGATACAAGTCGAAGAAAATTCCATTTGTAAAGTACTTGGGAATAGTATCGGATTTTCCTGGATGGGCCTAACTTGAAGAACTTGGTAAATTATTTGTAACAAAAACACCCTTTTCAAAATGGAATTTATTGATTTTATAAATCTTGTATTTGAACAGACCACCACATACCATGGTTTGCCACTCTTTGTAGCAAACATAAATAAATATAATTTTGATGAGGGTCTAAAAGTTGTAATTTAGATTTCTTAAAACTTATTTTGTGGCAAGTGAATAATTTAGTTGGAATGAAGATTCAGATCACTTCTCTCATTTGCATTTTCAAACGTGGACAGGTAAAAGATACTGCCTAACTTCTAACTTTCATTGTGGACCCCTAGTGTCTGGGTGCACAGCATTAAATCAGAGTCCAGATTACCAGGATATACAGCAGAGTTGCTGATCTTTCATTCCTGCTTTCTTGCGCCTTTTTACCTCTTTCATACCTGCTTTCTTGTGGCAATAGCAATACCTTGCTATTGCGGCACTCCCCATTTAGGCCTTGTCTCATGTTCTCAAGGTTTTCTTGATTTGTTTTGATGGAATTTGTCTTTCCAATCTAATTGTCTTTTAAGTATAACTAACTGGTAATACTTCTAAAAAAAAAAAGTTATTTGGAATATTTTGTTTTGTGTGTAATGTATGCAAGTCTGAGGAGGTATGTGTACCCATGAGCTCACAGAGGCCAGAAGACGGACACCAGGTGTTCCTGGAGCTCACCTAGGCTAGTCTCCCTTCTCCTTCCCCCCCAAGAGCTGGGGTTACCTCATGGTTGTGTAGCAAGCATTCACACTCCATGAGCCACCCCCCCAGCCCTATTTAGAATATTTTTCAAATAAAATAAGCCCTGTAAGTAAAACTTAAGGACAGAAACTGGAAAACTCTTCAAAGAACAAAGATGTATAATTGTTCTGTAAGTCCCTAGTAGCCTTGCCAATGTAAGTCATAGTCTTAAGAGTTGGTGGAAGGAAAACTAAGAACTATCAGGTATTGAACGCCAATTAATAACACAGCACATTTCATACTAGTAATAAGGCCAAAAATTTGTATGCTGTTTTATTGTATGTTACAGCCAGTGTATATAAAATAGTTATAACCTTGTGAAACAGAAATCCATGAAAATTCAGAGAGGTAGCTGTTAAGGACTGACAAGTAGAAGATTGTATTATGGCACATGTGTTACAGGGACACTTTTGTACAGGCTTCAAATTTAGTTCTCTTGAATATTCACTGGTTCATGAAAAGTGGCTTAACAAACCTGATGGGAGAAAAAAGACAAAATATCAAACAGTAATACTTTCAAAATATTTTTATCACCAATACTTAAAACAATTTCTTTTAAAAAAAGGCCATTCTTAAAAAAATTATAAAATTTTATATGCTGTAATTTTCATACTTGTTTTTCTGAGTAACAGCATTTACAACCCTTGTCTTATGGTTCAACTTAGAATTTTTCAACTTAATGGTGAAAACATATGCATTCATTAGAATGCGATTTCAGACTCGACGTTTTCCTGAACTTACATGATTTTCATTATGTTCTTTAGAGACGCTATACAGTAACAACAGTGAGACAGAGCCTCCCAGGTCTGCGACACAATCAAAATGGTGAACTGTCAATACTCTAGTACACTACGTTGCTCAGCTATCTTTATTGGGTTAAGTCCATGACACATTTTTCAACTTAGTATGGATTTGTTGGGATATACACCTCCTAAGTCAAGGAGCAGCTGTATTTCTAGGGGGTTCCCTTATTGAACCTAAGCCTGTTTATTCTGTTTGTTTTTTAAGATACATTACAGGGTTTTTAAGTGAGAAATAGAGGGTGGAGAGAGCACTGGCTGCTTTTGCAGAGGACAGGGATTCAGTTCCCAGCACCCAAATGGCGGCTAACAACCATCTGTAACTCCACTTCCAGGGGATCTGATACCCTCTTCTGACCTCTGAAGGTACTGCACATTGGTACACTTACATGCAGGCAATACACTCATACACATAAAATAAAAATAAAGTATTTTTTAAAAAGAAACAGGATAGGAATGCTTATGGTACAGTAAAATTACAGAATCCAACTTTCCCTTTATTTTCACAGCCACTCCGTTTTGAGTTTTACAGATTTACTTCCTAGTATTACTACTGAAATATACTTGTATCATATTAAAGGTAAATATACGTTTCATAAGAAAAAATCTGAATATTTAGAACAATTCAGCAACATTTTGAAGATAACACAGGTAACACATCTATTGACCTACACACAGAAAACATGATGCAAGGATGTTGAGCACAGCAGTGTTTCAATAGCATACAAAATGGACAACTGAAATGTAACTTATTAGAGGAACAGATAAATTTCTGTATACAACAGGTGGCCGAACGGTCTACACAAATAATACACAAATCTCAAAAATAAAAGTTACAACTTAAAAGATGGTATTATCTTAAAAAACAATTAAAATGCAGTTAAGTGTATGTAAGAATGCAAAATCAGGCATAATAAGCTACATGGAAAGGTACACAGCAAAGCATGATCTGTTTGTGATGATAGGTATAAGGTTCACCTTTCTATTTATTTGAAATTGAAGCACTTCATAACAAATGAAGAGGTTTAAACAAAACCAGTGCTTGGCGGGGGGGGGGGGGGGGGGGGGAGCCCATACAGTATATGTGTGTTACTTAAAAAATAATTTAATTGAATTTTTGTGAATTTCATAGAAATATTTTGATGACATTTATGCCCTTCCCCTGTCTGCATCCTTCTGATAGCCCCCTACCTGACTTAAATAAAAAGTTTAGCAGAAAAGCACATGCCCTGGGCAGAACACAAAAGAAATCTGGGAGAGGTTATCAAGTATGATTAAAAGTTCAAATGTTCATTCCTTGCTTGCTCATTTTACCTCTAGAAACCTAAGAGGTTAAGTACAGATGGCTACCTTGCTGCAGCCTGAAATCCGCAAACTTCAATGTTAAATGAAATAAAATTAAGTTACGGTACAACCACTGAAAATCTAGTATATAAAAATTAAATGAGACAGGAAGCTTCACTGACATTTTAAAAGGCAGGATGTAAAATTGCCTATAATATGATACTTATGTTTTAAAAACTAAAGTCTTTAACTCAAGAAATATATTTAAGAGTGGTCATTTCTAGGTGCCGTCCTGGCAATTTGTTTTTTGTAATGTGTTGCTAAATTACCTAAATTTTGTGTTGTTTTTAAATAAGAACCACTTGTAGCTGGATGTGGTGGAGCATCTGGGAGGCAGAGGCAGGTGGATCTCTGTGAGTTCAAGTCTAGCTTGGTCTACATAGTGAGTTCCAGGACAGCTGGAGCTACAGGGAGACCCTGTCTCAAAAAGACAAAAAAACAAAACAAATAAAAAAAAACCTGCGAGTATAGATGCCAATGATTTTTAATCCACGCAGTCATTGTAGACCTTTAAGACTATCAGCATCCAAGTACAGAATGAGGGAACTTACGGATTCATTCACATTTTTAAGAACCAAAAGAACCAATGCTTCTATACCCAAATATCCTTTTCTTACCCGAAAGTCATAATCATAATACCCACAAAGTTTTGTCTTTTTAATTGTTAGAATTAACTGTGACCATTTTACTTTCAAGGTCCCTATCTCATTTATAAACTTAAGCAATTTAAACACATACAGACTCTGAGCAAAAAAGCTATTAACAGGATGTTCAAGCTTAATGTATTAAATGAAAATAAATTATTTTGTAAATATACAGACACTGAGTCCAAAAGGAACCTTTAGTAAATCATAAAAATAAGAAACTTCTAAAAATTCCCAAATATTGTTGCTAAGCCAGGAAATAATAAGATTGTTAAATATGGTAGCTAGAGTACTGATATTATTTCCTATGGAGAACCTAATACTTAAACGTGGTATTATTGCCCTCCTCGGGTATTTTAAAAACTAGTCATCTTAACCAGTCATGTATTTACTGCAACTGTACTTTCACTTCCTGGACACTCCGTAAATTTACAAAGCCTATGTAGCAAGAGGTAATGTAGGAAGCAGCTGCCTGGACTTTTCAAGTCAGAATGTTAGCAATAAGGGTTTATACCAGGTACAAAACAGGTTTTAGCACTATTAGTTAAACTTGCTTCTCAGTTCAATACTAATGTGCCAAGGATTTAAAAATTACAGTATCTTTTAAATTATCCAAAGCACATTTTTATTCATACTTCCTTTGGATATGGTTTTTCTCATGGACCTAGAAGATTAAACATTAAACAAGTGGTTTATTTTCTTAATCTCAAATCCAGTCCGCTGTCTGCCACCACAAACTCAAAGCTCTGATTCTCTGGTGCCCAACTAACAAGAATGATGATTAAATCCTGTTATTCCTTTTTCCAAATGCCTATTGGGTGTTCACTTAAGCACACTTACTTTTCCCCAATTCTTTGTTATACTGCCCTTGCAGCTGGGTTCTATTAGATCAGAATTTATTCAAACCTACCTATGAATACCTTAAAAGTCATTCCCTGAGCATTGTAAATTTTGTTAAAGTGTCAATTTGGTAGGTACAAAAAATAAAATAGTATTTGAAGACCCCAAAGTACACATGCCATTAGGCCAGGGCAGTAAAAACATATCTGTGACAATGGAGTTTTCTAAGTCTCCTATACCTTCTTTATGGTTATTATTTAACCTTCCTTATGGTAAAAACAGAAGCCATTAGTCTTCATGACTACCAAAAAGTTTCCACAAATCCACAGAAAAAAGGAATTTGGAGTGCCAAACAAAATTGCAGGGGTGGATCTCATTAGCGCTGCAAACAAAAGATCAGACTGGTTGTTCCCCTGTGGAGGTCTGGTCCATCTAGGACACTTACCTCTGAAAGGTGGACTACAGAAAGGAGCAGACTTTCTGCGGCCTGAAGGGATTTGTGCTTGAAGACACTCCAGTCAACAGAGGGTCGTGCTGAGCATTCTGCAGACAGAACTGTTTCAAGTCTGCAGCTGCCTGGGAAACCTATGAGGAACAATGGGGATTTAAGTTGGTCTTCACAGATCTTTGTAAACTAGAATAAACAGCATTTCTCTGTACTCAAAAGATATATACTACTGACAACTAGCAGTCATACAATGGCTCATACAACACTTCTAATAAATAAAACTGGTTTGTGGTATTTTCGTTTTTGAGAGAGGGCTATTTATTTTGAAATGGTCTGATAGTGCAGGCTGGCCTCAACTTGCTAGTATAATGGATGGCCTTGAACATCTGATCCTCCTGCCTCTACCTCCTGAGTGCTGGGATTACCGGCATGCCCACCATGCCAGGTTTATGTGGTGCTGGAACCTAACTCAGGACTTCCTTCATGCCAGGCAAGCACCCTAACACCTGAGCTGCATCCCAGCAGTACCTAATATTAGAGATTCAACAAAAAGATCAACATTATAGCAACTCGGTCTTGAAAACAGTATTACTGGGGAAAAATGCCCCTGTGAATGAACAGAATATGCATAGAACTTAGAGAATCAAACATTATTATTCAATGTGTTCTTTAAGTTTATATCAATTCATGTACTATCTTGCATTTTAAGCTAAAATTGAGGAAAAAGGCATGCATTCATTCACATAAGCACCTACTATTTTTATATATTCTGATGAGGTAATACAGAATAGCCATAAAGCCACACACAGATGGTCTTTAAAGTCCTATTTGGGTAACATTATATACACATTGCTAAATCCTATTTGAGAGAAATAACAGTGTTTCTTAAAGGCAGGATACTCAGAAAGGTGAACAGTTCAGGGTACTGAACTGTTCATTAGTCCCAGTAATTTTTAAATACTTTACAAAATACTTTTACAAATGACCACACCTGCTTGCTTACCCTTTCCTCCCTAGTGTAGGGAGGGTAAGTAGTTATCAGTTTTCACATGGCTCCAGTATTTGGTTTCATTCACACTGAGCAATGAAAATACAATAAAGTGCCTGCTAGTTTTTGTTTAAAATGTAGAAAGGGTCCAACCCAATTCTTTTCAAGCTGGCTGTCATGTCCAAGCCCTGAGAATAAAAATAACAGATCCCTAATGCTGTGTAACTGATAGCTCAGAAAAAAGGCTAAGGGCCCTGCAGTAAGAATGATGGGGGTTAGCTGGGTGTGGTGGTACACGCCTTTAGTCCCAGCACTGGGGAGGCAGAGGCAGGTGGATCTCTGAGATTGAGGCTAGCCTGGTCTCCATAGCAATTGCCAGACCAGCTGGGGCTACAGGGAGACCCTGTCTCTGACCAAAAATAAAAAAAGAATGATGGGGGTTACAGGATGACTGGGCCCACTGAGTCTCTGAGCTGACATTTAAGCTGGGATTTCAATGGCAATAGACCTAGCCCAATAACCATCAGTGAAAATCAGTCTTAGGACTGCTTTGTTTTAGGCTATTCACTTTGGAAGAAAAGCCTTTTGTCCACGTTGATAAGAAACCAAAGCGCCATCAGGAGAACTGAGCAGTCATAAAACCCAAGACTCAACTGAACAAGCTGCTAGAGCAAAGGCCCCATCCAGGAGGCTGACACTGCAATCCTGCCTTAATTATTAGTACCCTAACTCCCCCAATGTCCTGACCTACCTCTGGGACTGTTAAGAACTTGTGATAATTACCAACTACACAGACGTAAAGGTTTAAACAGTGAGCTCATGCTAAGTTTTAAAATGTCAGACAGTACCTGGCATAGACAGGCATGGGGAAAACGATGCAAGATGTTACCTGAAACCTGACCTCTAGACCTGACATGTCTAGAGAAAACTCACTTAAATACCCAAAGTGAGATGTCCTCCCCTAAAGGAGTCTGTTTGTGTTGGCTTAAATGATCCTAATCAAAGCCTTCAGAAAAATTACAAAACGTACGAAAAGCTAGGGGTGGTGCGGGCTGCTGGGGGTCACAAGGTAAGGGAAGTTCTTCCGGTATGAGAACTTTCTTTGGCGCCTAGGGCATACCACTGCTGTCATTACTATGTTCACCAGCCTTTTTTTTTTTTTTTTTTTCTTCCTTAACTCACCATTCTTTCACGGATTACTCTGTGCCAGTAACACATATGAATGATAATGATCAACAGATGGCTTCACATCTCACAGCTACATCTGGCCAAGAGTGACTAAGCCACCGAGATGAGGTGAGATTTCGTTTGGAGAAAGAGTCCAAACCAAACTGATGGGCGTTTCCCGTCCCTCCTAAGATCACACTAAGCCAGCCAGGCCCCAGACGTTTCTAGTGGAGGAAGCGCAACAGGAGCGTCCCCAGGTACACTGGTTAGAAATTAGTCTTCCGTAGGCAAAATGCGTTCACCTAAGAAACGGGCAGCTTGCGGCAGGGCGATTTATACTCTCGTTTCTTTTTTTAATTCAAGTGTTTTTCACTTGTAACCTAACTGTGGCGTCAGAAGCCAATCTGCTAAGGATTTGGGCTAAGGAGAGTCCTCAGAACACTGGGTTTCCTATCAACCAGGACAAAAGGCTTCTCCCCCTAAACAGCCCAAAAAGCCAGGCCAAGGCCAGCCCGGCCGGCCGTCAGGTGCCTCCCAAGGTCAGGCGGCGGCACGGCGCCCGAGGAGCGGAAGCCTGTGTCGGAGGTGCACCGGCCGACCAGGACGTCCCGGGACTCCGGGACGTTCCGAACCAAACTTGCTCTTTGTTGACCCACACAGCATTTTCGCGTGTTCCGGGGACGCGAGGATGGGGAGCAGGAATCCACATATGGGAGTAAGTCTGGGACGCCTGGGGTGGGAACGAGGCTGGGGACCAAGCGTGGACGAGACTCCTGGGGCTCGGACCCGGCCTGGGACGGGGAAGCGAGAGGGAGGGCGGGGGCGCCGGGGAGGCCCGCCGGGGCGGAAGGGCGGGCTGGCGCCAGCCCCTTTCCGCACAGCTGGGCCCCGCCGCCCCCGCCCCGACCCCGGCCGCCTCGCTCGCCCCGCTCACCTTCACGCGGTTGAGGCCGGCCTCCAGCCGGAGCTGCTGAACCACCTTCTTCATGGCGGCGACGCTGGAGGAACCCGACATGGCGCACTCGAGAGCCGGGCCGAGCGGTCACTCCGTCCGTGCTAGAAGCTGCAGGTCGCGGCGGCGGGGGTGGAGCTCCGAACTTTGTCTGCAAAGTTTCCGGTTTTGTGTGCTGCGCGCATGCGCACCCGGCCCCCTGGGCTCCCGCCGAACTGCCCCGCGGGCTGAGACCGACGGGGAGGAGCGGCCGGTGGGCGCGGCGGCGACTGGGGGCGGAGAAGCCAGGCTGAGCCCGCCCCTTCCGTGTCTGGGGAGCTGCGCGCCGAGGTAAGAGAGTTGCGGGGTGTCGCCACCTTCTCCGCTCTCCCAGGACCGTTAGGGGCTGCTTCGGCTTTGAAGGAGTGCCTAAAGGCCTGACGGGGGATGCTGCGCTCCTCACGGACATGGCGACCGCGGGGAAGGAGAGGCGGAGGGAACAGCCGTGGCGGCGCGGGCGGCGCGCACCCGGACCCCGCCTTTTGTCCGTGCCCGACAGCTGCCTGCGATCGGACCCCTCCAGGCGGAGGCCGCTGGGCCCCAGTCGGGCTCCTGAAGGTTTGCTTCCGGCACGGGGAATGAGGAGCTGGCTCCTAGCCCTTTCTGTCGCCCTTCCTGCGGGGAAGTTGCCCTTGTACATGGACAAAATAAAATTGCGTTTAGGGAACGTCTGCTCTGGTGTCTTGTCCCTGTAACTGATCACTTCCGGTCTGTAATTGAAGCCCAAAGGGGTTTTCAGGAGAAAAGCCTGGGGAGTTTAACTAGACTAAGCTCAAGGCTTTGCCGTCTTGCGTCACAGCACTTAAGTACTTCCTGTTTCTGTGGAGTAAACGGACTCCGGGCACACAGTTTTCTATAAACCTGTGTGCTTGGGTTATTTGTCTAGTTGGAAAATCATATAATGTGCTCTGGGTTGAAAAATTACATTAGTAAACAGCTTTTATCAGTTCAAAAAAATGTGCACTGCAAGTTTAGCACCTGACGTACGTACACGGTGAATTGTAAGAGGTGAGGGTTGCTTCTACGCTCCTTGTTGTATTCTTGGGCAAACATTTAAACTGTGCCGAAGTTATAAAGTTTCCTGGAGTTTTTGAGAATTAAATAGTTACATATTTAAGGAATGTAAAAGATACCACAAGTATTTTTTCCCTTACGCTCTGTTGACTATAATATACTAAAATCTCAACACAGATTTGTAAGATTAAATACGTGTAACAAAGAATTTTCGCTTTATCGTAGCTGTTTTAAGAACTAATGCTGGAGAAGTTAAAATGGTCCAGTCCCCACTACTATAAGGAAGTGCTGAGGAATAAACAAAGCTTATTTAGTTTTAATCTCAGGAAGTCTTTTTTTTTTTTTTTTTTTTTCTTTTCCAAGCTATTGCATTAGGAAACCACAGAGTACACTGCTGGCTCAAAACACCAGATCTTATCTTAGTTTTTATAGTATGTGTCTAATAAACAATTTGACTTGGATTGGGAAAGAAGGAAAAACAGAATTCCCCTTAAATTCATTTGCATGAGCTGTGAGCAATAAATAGTTTGTGAACTCAGTATCTCCTAAAGCAAGTCTTGTTCTTTGCCCTTCCGCGATGATCTCAAATATTCAAAGGCCTTACCATATGTAGATATTCACATTTGAGATTGTTAAAGATAGAACTGTGTTGTCAGAAATAACTTCACACCAAGATAATCTATTAACAATGAATGACAAGGGAACACAACTAAGAAATCTTGTCATTTTAAGCTTTGTCAACTAGACATTGTCAATTTAAATCTACCTAGTGTACTCAATTGGACCCTAAGTTCTTTAGTTTTCTAGGTTCAATATTGAATAAATAAAATGCTTTCAAGATTCCTAAGCCTTTGTAGTTTAGTCAAAAGCCAGGAGGTATAAAATTCTGCCATTTCTCAATGAGTTGATATTATTTGTGGGCTTCATCTTGTAATGGTGAACACCCTGGACTCTTGAGTTTATATTCTGCTTTTATCATGGCAAAAGAAATTGAAGTTTGGAGAAAATGAGTGCCTTGCTTCTAGAAAAACTACAACTTAGAGCTCCTGGCTTTTATTCTGTTATGTAGGTATGATGCATCTCTTCCCATGGCTCTGCTCATATATTGATGTAATTAGTTTTCATAACTAAATGTGGAACTATAAAGTTTTGTTACAAGGAATAATAAAAAGACTTAAGATAGCTAGTGTACTGTATTTTTAGCTCAACGTCTTTGAATATTATGACTCATTTTCAAGGCATGAAGTATTAAATATCCTTATTTTAAAATGTTAACTCTCAGGAGACAGGGGCAGGCAGATCTCTCTGAGATTGAGACCAGCCTGGTCTACATTGCAAATTCCAGGGCAGCTGGGGCTACAGGGAGACCCTGTCTCTAAAAAACAAGTTATAATTTTTTTCTTCTACCTTACTATATTAGCCTTTACCTCCTGTTATATGGTTTATGTCTCAGGTATACTCCAAAGGCCCAAATGCTAAAGGCTTGATTACTAGCCAGTGGTGCTATTGGGAGGTGGTAGTTCTTTTTAGAGTGAGGCTTAGTACTATAGTAGAAGGAAGTTAAGTGCACCATTCATGGGGATATTAGGACACTGGCCTCTTCCTCTCTGTTTCATTTCATGGCCACCATAAGGTGAGCAATTCCTTTGCTATGTGTTGCTGCCTTGATGTCCTCTGTCGCCACAGGCCCGAATCAATAGGCCGAAGTGACTGTATGGGTCTATCCAAGCCACATTCTGTTCCTATGAGAGCACATGTCCTGCCTGAGCATAGTGTGTGACTCTCTGTGTTCCCTGAAATTTAAATTCCTTAGATCCAGTTAGAAAAGCAGCTGCCTTTTGAGCACATGGTCTAGATGGTCTAGAACGTGCCTACTGCCCAACATTCCGGCCTAGGGCCTGGGGACCACCTTCTCAAACCCTTCTGATTGTTTTCCATTCCCCACTCCAGGTTCTTGGAGGGAATCACTGTGGTAAGAAAACCCAAAAACCTGAGAAGTTTTTCTTTTCTCACAGAGATAGAACTATTTATGGCCTCAGAAGCCCCGAGGCAAGATGGATAAAGGGGCTTACCTGCCTAGCAGCCAAGTCCCCAGGCACTAGTAAAATCACCATGCATGAACACCAAATAAGTTACTAGAATTTTTGGTGTCCCACTATAGTTGCCAACATGATACAGGGGAAATCAGGGTCCCCTTACCAGGGTCCTTAGTCTCATAAAAGAATTTAAGAATGGACTCAAATGGAAACTTAAGGCACTTTTATTAGAATTTAAGGAAAAATCCTCAGGGCAGGCAAGCTGTAAATGTCAGCAGCTGCCTTGAGTTGGGGAATGAAGGGGAGGAGAAAAGCCATGAAGCCATGCAGTTTAGAGCAAGAGACCAGAAAGGAGACCAGACCAGAGAGGAGAAAGGAGTGGTAGAAGAAAAGGTACAAAACCCAAACTGTTCAGATAGCTCAGAGCCTTAGGGAAAGCATGATTAGGAAAGAGACAGAAGAAATGGAGGGATTAAGCTTTTCTGAAGAATTCAGGCAAGACTTTGGAAGAGCCACATGTCCAGACACCAGGAGGTGGGGATTCCTGGAAGGAAGTTCACCATCTCATTAATGCAGTAGTTATTCTGCCCAACTCCCATCTCTTTAGCATGACTTAAGGGGAACCCACCTTCCTAGGGGTGGTCCTGTGACCAAGTGATTGACCAGTGAAACTGAAAAGTTGGTTCTTTTACTCAGGCCACATTCTGCTGTACCCAGCCGTCTCCCACGGGGCTTTTGGCTACTGTAATGCAGGGACTGAAACTGTAAGCCAAAAATAAATCTTTCTTACTGTCAAATTTACTATCTCAGGTATTTTCTTACAGTGGTAGAAAGCTAACACAGCTCAGTCGTTGCAATTCTAGCCCCCAAAGGAGACTTTCATCTCTATATCCCTTTTGAAAGGCTTCCCCAAACGTTCATAGAAAAGTGAAAAGGCAGTCTTTCATCATTGGATGTGTATATACTTCAAAATGTGTATTCTTTATAAACAAATGAAAGAAAATTATACTTTCTACTTCTATTTATAAATCCACGCTTATTTTTTATTGTTTATTAACATGTTGACTATCAAGAAGAATGAGACAGGTTTCTTTTTTATATTCAATGTGAAATATACTTGAAGCAAATCATTTTCAATCTTAACATTTTTCTACTTTTGTAATATAAATCTTTAGGTGCTTTACAACTAGGCATTCTAATGTCATTTAGTAACAGAAGCATCATTGCAATACGTGCTTTAATTTAGGTTTTGTTCTGTGCAAGTAGATATGCCTGTCCGTTTGAAAACTTTGTATATGAGTGAACAGAAATTTATAGAAATTGTTCTCGGGTTACCTTGGGATTATGAAAACTTTACTTGCTCAAAAGGTCTTGAAGAAATTCATGAAAATTTTTATATTTTTCTCATATAGGTTTAATTCTGTATCATTCTGTTACTCTCTGTGTGACCCACCTTCATATAAAATATATGTCCTGAGAATATCCTAGGTCAAAACAAGTACACCATTTTTGTCTACATTAGGACTTAAATACACAGTAAACATCATTCTTCAGTTGGTACAAGTCTAAGCACCCTAAATGTGTGTATGCCCTGGAGTGTCCTCAGGCATTTTAATTATTTAGCTAACACAAGTTACCTTTTAAATGGAATAAAACTTTATTCATTGGGCCAACCATGGACTAGGCAGTGCAAAACTCTCAGGACATAAATATAACCTGAGCTTGTCCTGGTGAGAGTGAAAGGTGGGGAGGGTGTCAAGAAGTACTCCCATCGTCTGTCATGAGGTTGACTGTTTTCTGATTTCTTTTACTTTCAAAGTAAAGCAATCCTTGTCACATTTTGCATTACTTGAGCAATCAAGTAATTAAAAGAATTTGAGGGGACTAAAGAGACAGCTCAGTCAGTGGTTAACTGCTCTTGCAGAGGACCAGGGTTTAGTTCCCAGCACCCACATGGTGGCTAACAACTGTCCATAAACTGAAGTTTCAGGAGACCTGGTGCCCTTTTCGGGCCTCCCCAGGTGTTGCACTTACGTACATAAGGCAAAGCACTCATACACATAAATCAGTGATTTTAAAAAATTTAACTGGAAAGCATTGTAATGTACCCAAGCCACTTTTCTTGATAGATTTAAGAAAATAAGCCTTAGACCAGTGAATGGTTTTATATATTATATAGGACTATAACCCTGCTTTCCAGACACTGCCCAATCTATTTGATTTTTTGGTGAGATTTGCTATATTAATATACATAAATATAGCCCATATCAGACTCCTGTTTTAGTATCTACTTAGGATTTCTAAAGTCCACTGAGCATGTCTATGCTCACTAGTATTAAATCAAGCAGTAACTAAAACTTACCAGATTGGCCTGACGGGCCAGCACACACCTTTTATCTCAGCACTCTGAAGGCAGAGACAGGTGGATCTCTGTGAGTTCAAGGCCAGCCTACTGGTCTACATAGCAAGTTCCAGGTCAGTCAGTTACAATAGTGAGACTGTCATACACACACACACACACAAATACAAATCCTATTAGCACTAAAGAATATCAGAAATTCCTAAAGCTTGATTTTAGCTCTCTTACAGATTCTCAAAGTTATCTTTGATAATTTCTACAGTCTTTTTATACTGAGGCCAGATGTAGCCTTGAGATATTTTTCAGAAACTCTATTTTTAATTTGTGTTTTTACTTATTTATAGACAAATTAATACTAGTTCATTGGAATTGGTATACAAGATGACGTTGGTTTTCCATTCCTGAAAAAAGAGTTGTAAAGCAGAATGTTGCAGTAAATGGAAGGTTAGAACTCTAGAGTCATTTTTTCTTTGCTCACTGAATCTCTTGTTTGAATTGTTGGAATTATCCAACAATTAGATAAAGGAATGTCCTTTATCTAATTAGTAATAAGTAAATAATTTGGGAAAATCCCAAGTTATGTTAGGATTTAATGCATGAAATGACTTGGTTAGGAGCAATCCCAAATTTTAGTCATGCCATTTTAATTAAAGCCTCTTTTGATTTAATAACAGACTTATTCAACTTATTCAAGCAGTAGACTTAAAACATAGAACATTCTTATAAACTATATTCTCCATGAAAACCCCCAATCCATGACTATCCCACAGATAGGCCAAATTGGAATTGATCCAAGAGGAAAAAATTCTAGAGTCATCTGTTTATAACTACTTTCAGCTATGTAGCTCCTCAATTTCCCTGCTATAGCCGATTTGCTTAAGCAATCTGGTTTTAAAATCTATTTGTAAACCTTTACAAATAGAGTTTTCTCATAATAGGGCTTGTCTTGTGCCTATGATACTACTGCATGATTTCTTCTGTATTTCTGCTTCAGTGACTTCCCAGTAATATTGGAATCTTGAGTTTTCTTCCCAATTCTAATCTTTTTATATCAGATCTTTCTTATTTGTTCTTAGCTATCCCAGAATTTGGTCTCTAGTACTGGTCCAGCCAGAAATGACAAACAGAATTCTTGTAGTACAAAATATGGTCTCTTCCTGTTACTTTGGAGGGAGGAGTATATGAGAATGAAATTTACCAGAGAACAATAGTAAAGTAGGTCTTTCGCCTTTCTTGAGTACTCTATTAAAAATTTGTTCTGAATTAAAATACTATATTTAATGTATCTACATAAATTAAAATTCCAGTTTCCTAATTTGTACATCATTTAATGGATTAACATGTACTGTGACTGGATTATTATCACTAACTCTTATCTAATAAAAAAGTAACCATAAATATATCTTAGGCATGTTTTTTTGAAAGTTCATAATAGAGACTAATATTAGCATAAGGGCAGAAAGGGCCTTTGACTAAATACAGAAGCAGAATTACTATTTTCTTCAGCTATTAATATACCTAAAAGAGTGGCTTATAGTCAAAATGACTAATCATATTTTTAGTTTTAATTATTGCAAGAAGTGTAGTAGGAACTAACATGTGAAATTAATTTGATTACAAATATTGAGCAACCTATGAAATAATCTTTTAATTTCTATGCCTTTAAAACAATTAGTGGTATCTAGTAGTGTTTCTTAGAGCTGTAGTCTACCAAATCAGAAGAGATTTGAATTTTGTTGGACTTAAATTACTACTTAAAATATGAGTCAGGGTTTTAGCAATGTTTTTAAATATAAAAAACCTTAATTAGTATATCATTAAGGATTGGCCAACTTTAGAAATTCCTTTTTAGAATAATATTTCAACTACCTTGTTTTTCAATTTTTATTATAT
>NW_008360332.1:5961534-5962720 GCF_000622305.1 Nannospalax galili
GTGAGTTCAAGGCCATCCTGGTCTACATAGTGAGTTCCAGGACAGCTGGGGCTACAGGGAGACCCTGTCTCAAAAAGACCAAAATAAAAAAAAAGAAAGTTTTTTATCATAATGTAATTTACCTGTTTATTATCCTTGAATGACCATGTGGCCATTTTAAGTTGAAAATAAAAAGCATTTACTGAACCTAATCTACTGAATATTATAGTTTAGCAACAGTACACTGGAGATTATCAGCTGTTTGCCTTTGTGGCCTATGGTTGACTGCAAGCTGTGTCTCACTGCTGCTTCCCAGCATTACGTGAAAGTACCAAACAACATATTGCTAGCCTAGGAAAGCATAAAATTCTTACCCACCTCCCCCATCTATGCTGGGTTTTGTCTGGCTTTGGCTTGCACAGGTTTTGTGCATGCTGTCAGGAACGCTGTAGGATCATGTGTGCAGTGCCCTATTTTAGGCAGTGCGATTTCTTTGTATTCATACTACCTCTGGCTCCCTCTTCCACAATGATCCCTGAGCCTTGAGAGGACAGGCTGTGATTTAGGTGTCTGATTTAGGCCTGAGCACCCTGTAGTCTTATTCTCTACATGTTGACCAGCTGTGGGCCTCTGTGTTTATTCCTATCTCCTGCAAGAAGCAGTGATTTAGGTGTCTGATTTAGGCCTGAGCACCCTGTAGTCTTATTCTCTGCATGTTGACCAGCTGTGGGCCTCTGTGTTTATTCCTATCTCCTGCAAGAAGCTTCTCTGGTGAGAGTTGAGAGATGCACTAATCTATGGATATAACAGTAAGTCTTTAGGAGTCAGTTTTTTACTGTCTGTTTAGCAGATTCTCCTGACCTGTCTCGCCACAGGGTCTTGGCCCTGATAACAGAGCCAGGTAAGTCTTTAGGAGTCAGTTTTTTACTGTCTGTTTAGCAGAAGGATAGTAGATTCTCCTGACCTGTCTCGCCACAGGGTCTTGGCCCTGATAACAGAGCCAGGTCACAGGCTCCATCTAAAAGGTACAAACTGTCAACTTGTAGTACAGTATGACTTCACACCATCGTAAGTTGAGGGCCGTCTGTATAGCATGTACATTTCCGTAGAACCACCAGCCTGCTTGCTGTTATATCTTTTTTAATGAGAACATTAAAATTATATACATTCCTAAGTTTTGAGTCTCTAGTAAAGGTTTTATGTTTTT
>NW_008360332.1:5963161-5971198 GCF_000622305.1 Nannospalax galili
TTAATCCTTGGGGATTCTTAACCACCCCTTGTACAGTTGTTACCCTTTGAATGTCCTTTGTAAACTGTTCTTCTGGTTTTAAAACCTTTCAGAAATGCCTTAGTACTGAATTTGGTTTTCTATCAATTTTTTCTCTGGGGATTTTGGCTTGGCATAAATCTTGCTGCATTTTCTTTGAGTAACCCAAGTAGACCATTTCTTCAGTCTGGTTTTTTTAATATCTCTTATAGGGTGTTCTGTTATTTTACAGACATGTTTTACATGCTGGTCAGAATCATTTAGATTTGCCAAAGCCTCTCTCTTTACACAGATTTTGTCCTATAAAAGGGCTTAGTAGAACCGTTAAAGCCCCACACCATTCTCGAGGTCCCAGCTGAATTAAGCCTTCTTTCATATCTCTGGTGAGCACAGTCTTATCTGGCCCAGTGAACTGGACATCATGTATATACCTAGTTCTCTCAGGAGTGCCTGCCCCTCCTTTATAGTCCTCCAGCCCCTGCTAATCATGTTAGTGTCCCTTGGTGACAACCATGTATCTTTAATGCCTTCAACCAGCCATCCCATTAAGGACTGCTCCCCCCTGCATTGGCCTAGGTTGAACAGGCTATGTCATAATGGTGGATGGGTGGTTATATAACTCAGCTGTGAAGCTTCTGAAGGACTTAGACTGACGTCAGTTGCTCCCATGTCCCATACTCTCACAAGCCATGTGGCCAGGGGCTCTCTGCTTGTTTGCTTGTAAGTTTTTCTTAGCTGCAACACTTCCAGCATGGAATATTTCCTAGCTGTAGTCAAGTTAGCTTTTTATTCCTTTTTACTATTATCTGTCATTTTCTCTGGGTCCTTGAACTTTACACAAGTCAAAGCGCCCTGCTTTTCCTCTGTCTCCAGGTCTGCCCCTGGGTCTGCCATGCCGCCTTTTCAGCTTTTCCCCCTGGGGCACATCTTTTATCTTGCAAAGTGGCTGCTCTATTTTTCTGGGAGCTCCCTTTGGGTCCAGAGCAGATAAAAGATCTTCTAACTTTTGGGTAACTTTTAACAAATCTTCACATACCCACAACATATCCCCACATTTACAACATAGCTGTGGCCCACACTCCTGCGTGACTGGTCTTTTTTTAGTAACCCATTGTAACAACCACATCAGCACCGCCATTGGCACTCTTCTAAAACTCATTCTCAGTTTCATCATATCCTGCCAGGCTATGCCAATTTTTGTCACCCAAATTCCCTCTGGGTCTCCTGCACTATCAAGCAAACCATATAACATATCTTTATGTGAGTTTATTATGGTTTATGCCCTCAGGTAGGGAGGGGGTAAATTGGGGAACTTACACAGAGACAAGCACTCTTGCACAGCCACCAGATGCTCCCGTGGCCATGCCCATGGTCTCCGTTAACTTTCACCCATGCATCTTGGGCCTGCAGTATCATCCCAGGTGGGTAAATGCCCCCTGGCGGCCAGGTGGGTGAGGCACTGGGGCCATCTCTCTCTCCACACCTGCTGCCAGGCACATTCCTCCTGGCTGGAGGCTTCAGTCC
The DNA here is from genome assembly GCF_000622305.1 of Nannospalax galili. Lineage (NCBI taxonomy): Eukaryota > Metazoa > Chordata > Mammalia > Rodentia > Spalacidae > Nannospalax > Nannospalax galili. Next base: position 5,964,704 of record NW_008360332.1, read on the forward strand.
CAAGATGGCTCCCAGACACCCCTCAGTAATCCACACCCTGCGGCAGGCCCTGCCCCTTGGAGGTCTAGCCAATTGGGAGATACCTTAGAGATAGTGGGGTAGATTCAGAATGTAGAAAATTCTAAGACAGGTGGCCCTAATCACTTTAAAAAATTCAGGGACATGAAGCTCAAAAACCAGTTTTGAAAAATTCCTTGAGACTATATAATATGTAATTTTTTTTTGAGATGGTCTTGCTATGTGACCCAGTTTAGCTTTAAATCCTCCATCCTTCTGCCTTAGTTTCCTAAGTACTAGGATTTCAGAAATGGCCCAGTCTCCTAGCATCTAGTATGTGAATTTTAATTAAATTCTAGATTGAAAAAAAATTCAGAAGACAATTGTTAAAATGTGAATATTGATCAGATACTAGTTGACATTAGGGAAAAAATAAGTTTTATGTGAAAATGTAATTGTGAATATGTTAGAGAAGGCCTTATTTGTAGATCATTAATGCCAGAGTACTTAGAGATATAATCAAGATACTAGATTTACTTTGTTCTGCCAATAGAGAAAAAGAAAGAATGCCAGGCGTGGCAATACATGTCTGTAATCCCAGCACATGGGAGGCAGGAGCAGGAGGATCATGAGTTCAAGGCCATCCTCAGATGTATAGTGACTTTGAGATTAGCCTAGTCTATATGAGACTGTGATGGCTAATCCTGGGTGTCAACTTGACTGGATCTGGGATTAACTGAAATGAAAGAAATCTTCTTGATTGGATCACCTGAAGCTGGAAGACACACCCTAAATGTGGGTGTTACCTTCTAATGGCAGCCAATATAAAAGGCCATGGCAGAGGAGAACGCCAGGCTTCTTGCTGCTTGCCTTCTCTCTTGCTGGTGAGTTCATCTTGCTGCTGTAGACTGAAGACTAGCTGACCTTTTGGAATTCATCAGACTTTCAGCACCAGACCAGGACTACTGAGACATCCAGCCTCGTGAACTGAGCGACTACGGATTCTCAGCCTCTCCAGTGTGGTGCAGCCATTGTTGGACTACTCGGACTCTATCCTGTGAGCTAAGCTGATAAATCTCTATACATATACATTCTACCGGTTCTGTTTCTTTGGAGAACCCTGACTAATACAGAGACCCTACTCAAAAGAAGAAAGAATACACATGACAAAATGTGAACTTTTTATCTAAACTGTATGTATTTGAACATTCATGGTAATTATTCATGTACATGTATATATAAAATTTCTCATACAAAAATTAATATGTGTCATGTTTTGTTCTATTAAAGTTTGCATTCACTTTGCATCTTGAAGTTGAGGACCTTATTAACTAGAGGCTCTACCTAGTTTGTTGACCCTCTACCGTCTTTTTTCCCTGACTTTATCTCTATTATTTCCCTCACTCCTCTTCAAACATACTGACATTTGTTTGCACTTTAAGGCCTTTGCTTTAGCTCTTCCGAGAACTCTATGTCAAGGTTTTCACTAGGCTGATTCATTATTTCCCTTAAGTATTTATTCAAGACCTCACCTTCCTTTTGAAACTTACATTATTTTATTAACATAAATGCTCCATCCCTTTATCCTCCCAATTTTCCACACCCTGTTCTTAATATATTTCCTTAATTACCCTTTTCTAAGAGATTCTATGGCCTGTTTTATGCTTCTTAACCAAGATTGCCTAGTCCCTCCCAGGGCCAAGATTAGTGTAAGGAAAATGAGGTACTTGGTCTGGATACGGAATTCAAGGGAGCACCAAAATGAAGAAACAAGACAATTCACTAAATCACAATATAAATTTTTAATACAACATTAAAAAAATTATAGTTACTATAAAAAAATCCATAGTGAATAATATAGGAGGATTTTAAATAGTAAGATACAGTACTGCTGTGCTTAGCTATTTTATTTTTTTACTTTTTTATTTTTTGTGTATGAGTATATTGCCTGCATGTAAATTTATGCACCTGTGTTATGTGTCATGCAATGCCCATGGAGGTCAGAAGAGGGTGTCAGATTCCCTTGGAACTGGAGTTATGGACAGTTGTTAGCTGCCATGTGGGGGATGGGAATTGAACCTGGGTCCTCTGCAAGAGCTATTTTGAAGCCTAAAGCAAAGGAAAAAAAATATGTGCCCTTATATGAATATCTTTTAGTGAACTTTTAAATGGTTAATGGTTTTTATGAAAAATGCTACTGATGCGTTGCTTACAATAAAGCCCAAAAGAGTAGAATAAATTATTCTTTGGTATAAACAGAATACTTAAATTATACCTTCAACATGTTTTAATTTTTCACTTCTTTTCAACTGTTTTTCTATTCTGGAAAAAAAACCTGCATTCTTTTAGAAACATGCATATAAATATTTAATTCAAAAAATATTAACATAGGGCTAGAGAGATGGCTGCTCTTTCAGAGGACCCAGTTTGCTTCTCAGTACCCACATCTGATTCCCTCATCTATCCTCTGTGGACCTTGCAAAAAAACTTCATACACATAAATAAAAATAAATTTTAAAAATTAAAGAAATATTAATATATTTATTAAAGCTATGTCATAGTTACTTCAAAGTTATACAAATACTTCATATTGTAGCTTTTAGCTATAAAAACTGCTAATTTATTTTTTTTTTACTTTTTTTAGTTTTTTTTTGAGACAAAGTCTCACTATGTAGCCTTAGCTGGCTTGAAACTCTCTATGTAGACCAGGCTGGCATCGAACTCACAGAGATCTGCCTGCCTTTGCTTCCCAAGTGCTGGCAAAAAGTAATTTTAAAAGTAGGTCATGTTTGGGGATTTAGCTCAGTGGTAGAGTGCTTACCTAGCTAAGCACAAGGCCCTGGGACCTGTCCTCAGCTCGGAAAAAAAAAAAAAAAAAAAAAAAAAAAGTAGGTCATGTTTAATTTTTTAAGTTCTTAGGTATTTAAATTAAGAGTATAATTATTTAAATCTGTTGATTTTTTTTAATATGCAGCGAATATCAACCTTGCTTAGACTAAAAAATGAGATTCTGCTATAATTGTTTTTTTGTGGTAATCTAAATATTCTAAATAATAGGATAAATTGTAAGTAGTTAGGTACAAGCACAAACAAGCTGATTCCAGTCATGCTCTATATCAAGAACAGGTTCTTCCTAAAACGCTAGGAAGTAGTCCCTCAAACTACAGTATTAGCTCCTTTACTGAGGATGAGCGGCAGCAATTCTCAGAACCTAGGAGGAAGACAGTGTACAAAGGATAAGGATTCTACAAGGTCACTTTGATGGAATTGCGAATATGGGATGAAGGGGAGGAATAAAGACTAGTGCTAAGAAAATACTATCTACTGTTTCTGAAGACCACAGAAAGAACGCCATTTATCAAATGTTGGGAGGTAATCTGTGAACAAAGCCACATCATTGCTTCAAAGGGAAATGTGCTCAGGTGCCAGGCAGCCAAATTAACAAATTTTTGATTCTTCATTTTGTTGTTTGTTCAGATTGTATGTATTCTATATTTCAATTGGGTTTATCAAATCTAAAATTTTATAAGACATAAAGTAATTTAATTTCTTCTTTGGAAAATTTTTTAACTGTTGTTCTTCTCATTTAGTTGGTGGAACTTCATGTTTTTTATGTCCCTGAAGGATCGTGGAACTATAAATTAAATACTATTTCAATAGAAGGTATTAATAAATTTATTTCTGCTGGATTTATAAGGTAAGCATTTTGTGGTCATAAAACAAGTTATCCAAAAAAAAATAATTTTGGACAGCTTCAGAGAAACATGTTTTTTGAAATTTTAAGAATTTTATAAATGAAAAATATTTCCTTCATACGATGTATCCTTCCCTAGTTTAACAAATATTATTGTGTAAGGACAGGGATATGGATCAGAGGTAGACTGTGTGCCTAGTATGCCTGAAGCCCTAGGTCTGTTCACCAGCACTGCAGTAAAATAAATCTAAGTTAAATAAACATTGTTATAAGAACAGAGGTCAACAAGTATGTGATTCACACCTTTAATCTCAGCACTCTCTGAGATATCAAGGCCAGCCTGGTCTCCAGAGCAAGTCCAGGCCAGTTGTGGCTGCAGAGAGACTCTATCTCAAAAAGAACAGATATTCCCTGGCCATAATACTGCTAACATTGTATACCTGTATACAGAAAACATTGTATAACCTGTTTATAGTTAAGATTCAAAAACATTGTATAACCTGCTTATAGTTAAGATTCAAAAACATTGTATAACCTGTTTATAGTTAAGATTCAAAACCTTTTGAAGAATTGTCACTAATAGTTAAAGCAATACATTTAGTGTCCTTAGAATTGTTTGAAAAAATAAAAATGTATATATGTATGTATATGTGTGCTTTCATATTCAATCAGACATGACACTGTAGTCTGACTGTTCTCTCGAGTAGATTTCTTTCTCTTCTTAAACTTCTCCATCATTTTCTTCACTCACATTGACTTACTTTCTGTTCTGGACACATTATATACAGTGCTGAGCTGCCAAAATGGCTCAACAGGTAAAAGCACTTACCTCACAAGCCTAGTTACCTAGGTTTGATCCCTGGAACCCATGTAAAGGTGCAAGGATAGAACTGACTCCACAGAATTGTCCTCAGCCTCCACATATGCCATGGTGTGTGTACACAGAGATACATTATACATGAGCAAGCATGCACACACACACACACACACACTTTTTTTGGAAAAGTATATAAATTCCATAACAAATTTTTGCTTTAATCATAAAACTTGGAACATAGATTAGCCAAATGTTCATTTTCCTTTTCAGTGTAAAAGACTTTCTAGTCAGTACTCATTTATATAAGGTTAACAGATTTTTTAGTAATTTGTTTAGAAAAATACTTAACTGAAGACCTACAAAGTCCCAGGCAGTATAAAAACATAATATATTAAATTATATCTAATACATTAAATCGGTGTTTATGTTTGAGTTAGCTGGCTAAAGATATTGATTCATTAGTATATCCAAAGTCTATTTACTTTTACATTATAAAGCAATTTCATGATATTTCAGAATATCTCCTCAGCTTACTTTACAAGCCCTGAGGGAGCACCTTGGTGAATTTCTTGGTGTAGCTGCTGTTGCAGAAAAATTTTTATTTCTGAAATTCATTGGAAATAACTTAGCTGTGGTAAGTTTTCTTGGTTTTGTGTTTTAAATAAAGTCTACATTATGGAATTATGTTTCTTAGATACTTATCAAAATCATCTTATTCTATGAGATGTTATTCACAGTCATAGTGAAATGGAAATACCGCCTAAGCAAAAAGATCATGAATGATGGATCTGATTTATACGTTGTAGGGCTTAAAATAATGGGTCTGGCTGAAGATAACATTCAGTTAGTAAAGTGCTTACCTAGCATGCGTGTGGCCCTGGGTTCAATCCCCAGCACTGCATAAACAAGGTATGGGGGCACATGCCTGTAATCCCAGCACTCAGGAGGTAGTAGCAGGAAGAATAATAGTTCAAGATCATCCTCAGTTACATAGGGAGTTCAAGGAAAGCCTAAAATAACATGAGGCCCTGTCTCAGAAAAAAAAAAAAAAAAAAGGTAGATTGTGTGAGTGCGTGTGTGCATGCATGCGTGTGAATTTAAAAGAAAAAGGCAACCTGGTCATTAATATATATATTTTTAAATATAAGTAAAATGAATGTTTTTATGTTTTTCAGTAAATAACTTGTGTTCTAAGAAAATTAGGGTCTTTTTATATTTTGTTCATATTTTTTTTCTTTTATTTATTTATTTATTTATTTTTACAACCACTTCCCAGATAGCACCCTCCCATAGCCTCCCTCCCCCTACTAGAGCCCTTATACTCTGATATCCCTGCTACTGTCTGCTGTATTGTCGGCACCCCCAGGCATTCCCCACTACTTGCCCTTCTGGGGAATCTAGTCAGGCTATCTAGAGGCCTTTGTTTAGGAGGGTCAGCTCTTCCTCATCTAGCGGTAATCAGTTGTCAGTATTCCTCTGGATAAGACTGGGGTCTGCTGTTCATTTTCCCAGTTCTATGCTGGGGTTACTATCTGGGAGTCCCTTTGGCCATCTTGGCCAACAACTCAAAAGAAGGTATCGCCTGTCTGGCATTGTTGCTTGTTATGTAGCCTTTAGCTATACATATGGATTCTTAAGAAATTATATTGGTCCCTTTAATCTTTGGTTATACTGTCCTTTTGGGTGTTTAAGGCCATACGGTTGGTCCAGATAAACCAATTTATTTTTACTCTTCAGGTCATTTGAGGATCTGTTCCTCAGGGGTCTCATGGGCTTGGGAGGAGCCCCTGGCTCCTTTATTTCACCAATTCCGCCTGTATGAATATAAGTCAAAGCTCCAGCTCGACCATGGTTGGCTTCGCTTGGAAGCATGGAGGAAATGATTCCTCTGTGTTGATCCTCCTCTTTGTAGACTGGACACTGGTTCAAGTCCATCTGGTGGGGTCTCCTCAGCCTCCTTGATCAAGAGGACAGGTGACCCACCACC
>NW_008360332.1:5973431-5979206 GCF_000622305.1 Nannospalax galili
TTTAGAGCTCTTTAATGTCTTTGGTCAGGTTTATTCCGAGATATTTTTTTTTTTTTGCAGCTATTGTGAAGGGGAGTGTTTCCATGTGCTCTTTCTCTGATTGCTTTTTATTGGTCTATAGAAAGGCTACAGACTTTTGTAGGTTAATTTTGTAACCTGCCTCTCTACTGAACATGTTAAAAATTGGGGTCTTTTTGCTTAGACCATAATTGGTCTTATTTGATGTGAAAATGATATAGCTCTCACATATTTTTTGATGTCATCTGTATCTCTTGAACACTTTTGTTGGTAGTTTCTACAATTTAGTGGCCAGATAATCCAAGTAGAAAATATTCTTAGGTGAAATTCCCATTCTGACAAGTCATCAGATCTCAGTTCTGCTCCATCATATCTATATGAGTTATATCTTTAATCAAGACTTTACATATTTAAACTTTTAAAATGGAATATATATTTATAATATATGTTATATTCTTACTCCACTTAACATATTATCTTTTTATTAGGTATGCGTTATATGATTAGTATTTGACTTTATCACACACTTTTGTTTCTTGTGGACAAGGACTATATTTACTGGTGTATTTATAACTAATGCTTAACAAGGTCCTTTGCACTTAGATCTGTGTAAATGTTAAACAGGTTAAGTAATAAATTATATGGAGGAATAAGGCATGCCCCCTCAATATTACATTTTTTCAGTAAAGGATTCTTGAATTAGCAACCAAATTTCTACAAGGTTTTGTTATTATAATTGTGTGTAATATGCTAGAACATTAATTACTGATCATTAAGTTAGGTTTCCTTAGAGAAGAAAAAAATAACATAATTTTTTCTTCTTTTTCATGGGATATAAATGTATAAATATTAATCACAGAATCTCAAATTGAAAGGGACATTAATGGCAACTTAGGTCAAATCCTTAAAAAATATTTATTGATATATTACTATGTATAAAACTTGATATGGATTCTGCCTCAAAAGTATATTCAGTAGAGTGGTGAAGCTGAAATAATTGAATGCTATATTGTAGATATTGAGGAAAAAGAAATTTTCTAGCAGCAGAAGAGGGCAGGTAGAGAACTTTGAGGAAGAAGTGATACTCAGCTTGGATATTAAAAGATAAGTATTTGATATTAAAAAGAATAAAGGGTTAAAAAGCATTGTGAAGAAAGAAAAAGAGTGTTCAGAAGAGTAGAAAATCAGGCAACTAAGAACAAGTGATTATTTTTGTTTTGCTATATTCACTGTCCCCACAAAGGGAGGAGAGACCAAATTATAAAGTACATTGTTGAAGATCTTGAATGCCAGATTAATAATTTGTACTTTTTTTTTCTGAAGGCCTTGAAGTTTTTGAACAAAAAGAATAGCATAGTAGAATTAATTGGTGTTCACTTGGCAAGATGGGTTAAAGTAGGAAGATATTATAAGCTCAAATTTCAGCTGGTTATGCAATCTTTTTTTTAAATTTTATTATTTTTATTTTATGTGTATGAGTATACTGTCTGCATGTATATTCCTCCGTGTAGTGCAGTGCACACAGAGGTCAGAAGAGGGCATCAGATCCTGTGGAACTGGACTTTACAAAGGATTGTTAGCTGCCATGTAGGTGCTAGAATTAGAACCCAGGTCCTCTGCAAGAGCAACCAGTTCTCTTAACCACTGAGCTGTCTCTCTAGCCCCTAGTTATACAATCTTGAGCAAGTACTTAACTTTTTTTTAAAGTCTTTCTGAGACAGGGTCTCCCTGTAGCCCTTGCTGGCCTACAACTCACTATGTAGACCAGGCTTGCCTTGAACTTATAGAGATCCACCTGCCTCTGCCTTTGTCTCTGGTACCCCAGTGCTAGAATAAAAGGATGTGCCACCATGCCCAATTTAACTTTTATGCCTCTATCACTTATCTATAAATTATAGATAATGTTCATATCTGTCTCATAAAATTTATAAGCGCTCACCTCCCTCTGCTTCGCTGGGCTGCATGGCCCACCAGCCTCTTTCCTGGATGCTGGGGCTGACCTCTTGGCCCAGAACCACCACTGCTTTCTGATCCCTTGCATCTAGAGGAACGCAGTTCCTTCTCAAGGTCCCCTGGAGCCCTCTGGGCCTGGTCCCACCCTCACCTCCCTCTGTTTCCCTGGCTGCATGCCTACCAGCCTCTCTCCTGGACACCAGGGCTGACCTCTTGGTTTCCTGATCCTTTGCATCCAGACCAACTCAGTTCCTCAGTGCAGTCCCCAGGAGGCCTTGAAGCATCTTCCCACCCCCATCTCCCTTTGCATCTCTGGGTGGCATGGCCACCAGCTGCCTGAGACCAGCATCTTTCCTGGGCCCTTCTCCCAGGCTAGTCCAACCCCCAAATTCCTGAGGACAACATCTTTCTAGGAGGGATCCAGACCTTAGAAGAAAGTCTGAGAGCATCTGATCCTCATCTGACTTGAGCCTCTGTGGGAACTCCTGAAGACAAAAGCAATCTGGCCACTCCAATATAAAATCAAAAGAGAGAACCAGAAGCTTAGATGAACCAGCTTTTCATGCCCAAAAAGTAAGCCACAAAGACACATAAAGTTTACAAAAAGAAGCAGACCTAAACTTGAAGGCTTGATTCTCACACAAGAGTCAGAAACTACAAAATAAATTCACATGTCAAATTCACAGAGAAAAAAATAATAACATGAAAAACCAAAATAACATATCCCTACGAAATACCAATAGTCCTCTAAAGGAGTACAGTGAGAACCCCCTAGAGATAATTCAGGACATGGAACTCAAAAGAACAATTATAAGCAAGATAAAAGAATTCAGTGAATTTAAAGAACACACAAACAAGAAATCAAAGAACTGAAGGAAGATAGGGATAAACTTCTGAATGAATTCAGAAAAGAGCTAGAAATAGTGAAGACTACTCAGGCTGAAATGAAGAAGGAAGTGAAACACTCAGTAAGCCAATTAGAAACATGAGGAGAAAAACTCACCAATAGGATGAACAAAATGGAAAACAGAGTATCAAGACTAGAAGATAAGGTGGATGAACTAGACCACTCAAGTAAAGATTATGAAAATTTTTTAAAAAACACAAGAAGGGAATATGCAAGAATTGTGTGACACCACAAAAAAAACCCCACCAAACTTATGAATCATAGGCATACAGGAAGGAGAAGAATCTCAAGATAATGGTATGGAACAAAAAGACATGCCTATACAAATACAAGAAGCATATAGAACACCAAACAGACAGGACCAGAAAAGAAGCTCTCCACAGCACGTCATAGTAAAAACACTAAATGTACAGAACAAAGAGACAATACTGAAAGCTGCAAAAGAGAAACAACCAGTCACATGTAAAGGAAAACCCATTAGGATTATAGTTGACTTTTCAGTGCAAACTATGAAAGCCATAAGAACCTGTACCAAAGTATTCCCAGTTTCAAATGACCACAGATACCAACCCAGAATACTATACCCAACCAAAATGTCTATTATAGTCGAAGGGGAAAGAAAAATCTTCCATGACGTAAATAGGCTGAAGGAATTCATGTCCACAAAACCAGCCCTTCAGAGAGTTCTGGAAGCAATACAAAAAGCTGAAGAAAGGAATAACTATACCTAAGGGGATGCAGAAAGAAATTCAATGAAGGTATATCTGTGGAAAAGTACAGCTATATCAAGACAGGATTCAATACACACCTTTCATTAATAACTTTAAATATCAATGGACTGAACTCCCCAGTCAAAAGACACAGACTAGGTGAATGGATTAAGAAAAAAAAAAAAAACAACATCTTTTTGTTGTCTGCACGAAACTCATCTTACTTTCAAGATCGGGCACTTTCTTAAGGTGAAAGGATGGAAAAAATATACCAAGCAAATGGTACCTAGGAAAAAGCAGGTGTTGCAATTCTAATATCTGACAAAATAGACTTTAAACTAAAACTAATCAGAAGAGATAAAGAGGGCCACTTCATTCTGATTAAAGGAACACTAAACCAAGAAGATATTACAGTCATAAACATATATTCACCAAACTCTGGTGCACCCAACTTCATAAAAACAGTACTACAAGACTTTAAGACCCAGAGTAATCCCAACTAATTAATAGTAGGGGACTTCAATACCCTACTGTCTCCATTAGATAGGTCAACAGGGCAGAGAGTTAACAAAGACATCTGAATTAAACAATACCATATATTAAATGGACCTAACAGACATGTACCGAGTATTCCACCCAAGCACCAAAAGACATACTTTCTATTCAGCACCCCATGGAACCTTCTCCAAAATCAACTATGTGCTGGGGCACAAAACAAACTTTAACAAATACAAAAAGATTGAAATAATACCATGCATTCTATCAGACCACAATGCAATAAAGCTTACTATCAACATGGGAAGAAGCCCTAGTCACCACATGAACACATGGAGATTAAACAACACACTCCTGAATGATGAATGGGTCAAAAGAGAAATTAAGAAACAAAAGTATTCCTGTAACTAAGTGAAAAAGACAATACAACACAACAAAACCTCTGGGACACTGTGAAAGCTGACCTTTGAGGGAAGTTTGTATCTCTAAATGCCTACATAAAAATTGGGAAGAACACAAATAAATGACTTAACTTTGCAACTCAACACACTTGAAAAGCAAATGAAACCCAAACCCAGCAGACAAGAAGAAATAACAAAAATCAGGGCAGAAATTAATGAAATCAAAACGAAACAATCCAAAGAATCAATGAATCTAAGAGCTGGTTCTTTGAAAAGATAAACAAGATTGACAGACCGCAAGCCCAGTTAACCAAAAGAAAGAAAAAGCACCTCCAAATCAACAAAATCAGAGCTGAAAGGGGGAAACATCACAACAGACACCAGAAAGACACAGAACATTATAAGGGAATGCTTTAAAAACCTATATGCTACTAAATTTGAAAACCTAAAAGAAATGGACAGATATCTAAAGGCATGGGAACCACCAAAACAACACCAAGAAGAGATTAACATCTTAAACAGACCCATAACACAAAAAGAAATGGAAACAGTAATACAAAACCTCCCGACTAAAAAAAGCCCAGGACCAGATGGATTGACAGCGGAATTCTATCAGACATTTAAAGAAGATCTGAATCCAATACTACTTAATTTATTCAAAAAAATAGTAGAACTGAGAAAATGAAGAGCAGACCCCAATCTTATCCAAAGGAATATATCAGCCTCACTAATACCAAAGCCAGGTAAAGAGACAACCAAGAAAGAAAACTATAGACCTGTATCCTTAATGAACATAGATGCAAAAATTCTCAGCAAGATACTTGCAAACCGCATACAGACACACATCAAAAAGATCATCCACCATGATCAAGTCAGCTTTATCCCAGAGATGCAAGGATGGTTCAATATATACGTAAGTCAATAAACATCATAAATTATATAAATGGACTCAAAGACAAGGACCACATGGTCATCTCAACAGATGTAGAGAAGGCCTTTGACAGAATTCAACATGCATTTATGTTCAAGGTCCTAGAGGTAATTAATTGGACTGGAGGGAACATACCTCAACATAATTAAAGACATATATAACAAACCCACACCAACATCATTCTAAATGGAGGAAAATTGGAAGTATTCCCATTGAAATCAGGAACCAGACAAGGCTGTCCACTATCTCCACTTCTCTTTAACATAGTCTTTTAAACTCTTGCAAGAGCAATAAGACAAGAGCAGGAAATTAAAGGAGTAATAATTGGGAAAGGAGACATTTAATTATCATTCTTGCAGA
>NW_008360332.1:5979267-5979501 GCF_000622305.1 Nannospalax galili
TATTAAAACATTCAGTAAAATGACAGGTTACAAAATTAACCTACAAAAGTCTATAGCCTTTCTATATACCAATAACAAGAGTCATAGAAAGAGTACATGGAAACACTCCTCTTCACAATAGTTGCAAAAAACTAACTCAGAATAAACCTTACCAAAGACATTAAAGACCTCTACAATGAAAAAGTTAAATCTTTAAAGAAAGAAATTGAGGAAGACATCAGAAGATGGAAGGAC
>NW_008360332.1:5979761-5980459 GCF_000622305.1 Nannospalax galili
CCTTAGATTCATATGGAATCACAAAAGACCTCAGATAGCCAAAGCAACACTGAGCACCAAGAACAATGCCGGAGGGGGGTTACTATACCAGATTTTAAGCTGTGTTACAGAGCTATAGTCATAAAAACAACATGATACTGGCACAAAAATAGACCCATAGTTCAATGGAACAAAATTGAAGACCCAAATATGAGTACATGCAATTTCCGCCACTTGATATTTGACAGTGGGGCCAAGAACATTGACTGGAGGAAAGGCAGCATGTTCAGCAAATGGTGCTGGCAAAACTGGATCTCCACTTGTAGAAGAATGAAATTAAACCCCTATCTTTCACCCTGCACAAAAGTCAATTCCAAATAGAACAAAGACCTCAATGTAAAGCCTGAAACTCTGAAACTGTTAGACGAAACATTGGCGAAAACCTAGAAGATATAGGGGTAGGAAAGGGTTTTCTAAACCTGACATCAATTGCTCAGGAAACAAGGTCAAGAATCAACAAATGGGACCTCATTAAACCAAAAAAACTTCTATGTATCAAAGGAGGCAACCAGGGAAGTGAAAAGAAAACCCACAGAATGGGAGAAAATCTACACCAGCGACATAGCTGACAGAGGTTTAATATCCACAATATATAATGAACTCAAAAAACAGAGAATCAAAGAAATAATTAACTGAATTAAAAGACGGGCTAGGAGCTG
>NW_008360332.1:5980773-5981932 GCF_000622305.1 Nannospalax galili
AACAATAAGAGACTGTGGTAGGGCACTTACTTCCGTGGTATGCACAAGGCCTTTGATTCCAGTTTGATTTCCAATGTTGAAAACAAAACAAAACAACAACAACAAAAATGACGCATGTTCTCCCTCATGGATCCAAGAACCAAATCCTGAGTGAGTATGTATCCAGATATAACTACAGTAACCAGGATAATGGAAAGGAAACAGGGAGGTAAAGGAAAAGAAAGAACCTGAAAGTTGCAGGTAAATAGAAGAACAGTAGGGAACAGACATTAATAAGGAAGATATGGATAAAACTTGGGTTAGTTTAAGGGAGGGGGGAGGGATTGGTATACAAGGAACCTAGGGGATAAAGGGAAAGAAGGAGCTCAAGAGAGGTAGGACCATAGGAGAAGGGTATTAGTAAGGGAGAAAGGGGAAAAGGGGGGTGTCTTAAGTCGGGAAACCATGACGGAGGGGTGAGACAATGTGAGAGATAAATAATGCGTAACTAGTTTTAAAAACCAGAGGGAACCATATTACTCCAATAACCTACTGAGAAATTATACATACCAGATCACACAATATATGTGTAGGTAAGGTTTATCTGAGAACAATTGGTCTTTGCCCAAGATTTATCTACATGGCACACAGTAATTAAAAGTACCAGACTGGTGGAATTAACCTTCGTGGATGTTTAGCAGACATACTTTGAGGCCTATACTAATTTGGTTAGAGGGACATAAAGGACAGTTCTTGTTTCTTGCCCTTCTAGGTTGACTAGTTCCAGGGAACTATGAACATCTCCCAAAATGTCCTGTAATTGTGGTAGGTCACCTGTCCTCTTGATCAAGGAGGCCGAGGAGACCCCATGAGATGGACTTGAACCATTGTCCAGTCTACAAAGAGGAGGATCAACACAGAGGAATCATGTCCTCCATGCTTCCAAGCAAAGCCAGCCATGGTTGAACAGGGCCTTTGACCTATCTTCACATAGGTGGAACTGGTAAAGGAAAGGAGCCAGGGGCTCCTTCCAAGCCCATGTGACCCCTGAGGAAAAGATCTTCAAACGACTTTAAGAGTAAAAATAAGTTGGTTTATCTGGAGCCAACTCTATGGCCTTAAACACCCCAAAGGAAAGTATAACCAAAGATAAAAGGGGCCAATATAATTTTTTAAGAGT
>NW_008360332.1:5982253-5982738 GCF_000622305.1 Nannospalax galili
ACGTGATATACACACACAGAAAAAAATCAACAAATTTTAAAAAATGTATTATAGTTGACGAGGAAACATAAAAGTTTAAGTCACGTTAATTAGTAGAGGTGATGACCATTACCATTGAAATCTACCCGATGACTTCGCAGACATACAGAGGTGCCAAGGATCTGAGTGCAAATGATTATGACTAGTAATAATCAGATACATACAGATTAGAGACGCATGCGCCAACATCTCAATATTAGTAGCAAAAACGAGTCTTTCTGTAAGAAATAGTGTATTTTAAAATGAAATTGAGATCTTTTCAAAGGTTAAAAACTCATTCAATTTTATGTCTTACAGGGCTTATACTGAGTACAATATTGTATAACTGTAATAATTCAGCTGTAAACCTAAAAAATTACAGCCAGTTTTGAAAGAGATGCATCTTAGCTCTGGAAATTGTTATTGAATATGTCAATGCTGATGTAATGAAATGCTTCTTCTAAGTA
>NW_008360332.1:5982765-6007760 GCF_000622305.1 Nannospalax galili
TAAAATAAAATGGAGATCTTCTCTAAAGGATAAAAATTCATTCAATTTTAATTCATACAGGGTTTATACTGAGTTCAATATAGTATAACTATATTAAGTCAACTGTAAACCTAAAAATTATAGCCACTTTTCAAAGAGATATATCCTTGCTCTGAGTGTTACTGAATATGTTAAAGTCGTAATGAAATACTTCTTCTAGTCATGTGGTTATTAAATTTAAAAAATTAAAAAAATAATTCTTCAAAGCATAAAAATTTGCTCCTTAGTAATTAGTAGATGTGAAAAACATTACCATTGAAATCTCCCGGATGACTTTATATCCATGCTCAGATGCTAAGGAGCTCAGAAAGTAACTGACTGTGACTAGTAATAATCAGATATATAGAGATTAGAAATGCACACTCACTCATGCTTGTCGTTTTTAAAGGCTAAAACCTCATTTAATTTTATGTCTTTCAGGGTTTATACTGAATACAATATTGTATAATTGTATTAACTCAAGTGTAAACCTAAAATTTTACAGCCAATTTTGAAAGAGATGCATCTTAGCTCTGGAAATTGTTATTGAATATGTCAATGCTGTTGTAAAGAAATGTTTCTTCTAATTATGTGGTTATTAAATAAATAATTTAAAAATTTTTTGAAGATTAACTAATCTATGTAGTGCACATAGAATAGTGCTAAGCATAGACTGATTCTGATGCAAATGATTTCCGTGATTATTATTAGATGACAGAATTTCTATTATGTTTGGTGCAGTGACTAGAAATAGAAATATATTCTACCTTCTTTATAATCTAGGCATATTTCCTAGCTGATTTATTGGTATGTTATATATATTCCACAAAATTGTAGAGAAAGCACTCAAAAATGGTATAAAGGAATTCATTTTTCTTATTTATTTAAATATAGGTAAAGGAAAAGCAAGAATCAGAATTAAAACTCAGTTCATTTGCTCCTCCCTATGTAAGTACTGTGAAATCTTAAACTTGCACTAATTTTTAAACTTCAAATTTTTTTGTTGGTTTTAACTTTAAAAAAATTTCCTATATGTTTTAGGCTCTTCAACCAGAATTATACTTACTTCCTGTAATAGATCACTTAGGAAACGTTTATTCAGCATCATTAACAGTTACTTTAGATGAACAGCAGACTACTAATGACAGCACTGAGATTAACGGGACAGTTCACAGAATACCTAATGTGACGTTGTCAAAGGATGAACCTGAAAGAGATCCAAGTTTCTTGGAAAATACTTGGAAAGACTTTTCAAATCAGGATGAAGGTGATTTCAACTAAAATGGGGAAGACAAAGAGTTTATTGCAGTCCATTTTAGCAATCAGGCCTGTAATCAACTTCTGGGCAAATCTAACCTTACAAATATAGGCAAGGTATAAAGAGAGCTGCAATTCAGTTTGGAAAAAAAATTAGCAGGTGGAAAAGAAGAAAACATTAAGTACTTTGTTAAAATTAAAAAGGGGTGAGGGAGGTAGCTCAGTCAATAAAGTGCTAGACTTGCAAGAATAACGAACTAAATTTGATTCCCAGAACCCACATTAAAAACATTTTTTTTTAAATTTAAGCATGATGGTATGTGCTTGTTATCCCAGCACTGGGGAGGCAGAGCCAAGTTCATTAACCCAGCCAACCCAGACTACTTGGTGAGCTCCAGGTCAGTGAGAGACCCTGTCTCAAATACACAGAGATGGGGACTGGAGAAACAGAGGTTAAGAGCACCTACTGCTTGCAGAGGACATAAGTTTGGTTCCTAGCACCTACACCAAATGGGTCAAACCACTAGCTCCAGGGAATCCAGTGCCCTCTTTATGTGCACATATCCACACACAGACACATACCCATATACATAATTAAAATAAATCTTCACACACACACACACACAAAACGTGAATATCACCCAAGGAATGACACCAAGCAAGGTTGGCTTCTGTCTTCCACATGCATATTTGTGCACCCATATGCCTACACATTGGTACATCTACACCCACCACCACACATACATAGTGGTAAGTAATCACTTAGAAAAATAATCAGTTGAACAGTTTTATCCTCCATTACAGCTGTATAATATTGGTTCCTATTTCATACCTAATGTTTCAGACTTAGCACTTCTTTATCAATTCCATTAGTTGATGCCAGTGAGGTAGATACTTAGATTCTTTACCTGAACTGGTCTCTGTTTTTGATTTATGGTAATCACCTAAACACTAGAGAAAAGGCAGATATCTGAGAAACAGAGTAAAATCCAGTGTTCCTGAACAGTACAAGGTCAAGTGCCTTGTGAACTTGTCAGTTGTCCTCCATAAGACTTTGAGTAATGTCATATTTCACACTCTATGCATGAATTATGGTAACTGCACATTTTAAAACTTGGTGAAAGTCTTAAATTATATGAATTCCTCACAAGTATGGTTCTTAAGGTGAGTTTAGTTTTTGGTGCTTTTCTTTAAAAAGACAAATTTTGGGATGTTAGTGCATGCTAATTTTTAAAAGTTCAAGAAACACTAGTGTATATCAAGAAAAAAACAAAGATTAATAATGATTTCTACTATTCAGAGGTAACCTATAGCCCCAGCTGGCCTGGGACTCACTATATAGACCAGACTGGCCTTGAATTCACAGAGATCTGCCTGTCTTTGCCTCCCGAATGCTGGGATTAAAAGTGTTTGCCACCATACCTGGCTCTATTTTTCTTCTAAATCTCCTTATTGATGTTATGGTTTGAGTGTGAAATGTTCCCATAAGGCTCATTTATTTGAACACTTGGTTCTTCCAAATGTTGGTACTATTTTAGGAAGGCTGTAGAACCTTTGTGACTTGAGAAGTAGAATGTCTTCAGATACCTCAGATTTTGCTCTGTGTCTGTTGAAGCTTGGTAGTGGGTTAATGCATATTTTGAATTAGTATTTCTTCTTAACAAATTGATCCCTGTGTTATGTAATGGTTCTCTTTATCTCTGGTAATAGTCATTTTGACATTTACAAAGTATAATACTACTTTATCAGCCTAGCTTTCTTTTTTTTAATTTATGTGTATGAATCTGTTGCCTGAGTGTATTAAAGTGCACCCATGTCATGCAGTGCCCTCAGAGGTCAGAAGAAGGCATCAGATCCCCTGGAACTGAAGTTACAGATGGTTGTTAGCTGCCATGTGAGTGCTGGGAACTGAACCCGAGTCCTCTGTAAGAGCAACCAGTGCTCTTAACTGCTGAGTCCTCTCACAGTAGGTTTTATATAAAAGGCTTATGGTTGCATATTTTATTACATTTATTTATTTATTTATTATTTTGGGTGCAGAAAGTGGTGGGGTAGATGCCATCGTAATGTGTGTCAAAGTCAGAGAATAACTTGTGGGAGTCAGTTTTCTCCTTCAACCATGTGGGTCCTAGGGATTGAACTCAGATTGGCAGACTTGGTAGCAAGCACCTGACTATAGCTGCTGAGCCATCTTGTCAGGCTGATTAGATAGTTTTAAATTCAACTTGACAGTGTCAAGTTTAATTGGAGTGCTGGGATGTTCATATTTAATTTTGATATGGTTAGATTTAAACCTGTCCTTTTGTCACTTGTTTTCTACTTGTTACATTTTGTTTTGTGGCTTGCATCATTTCAGATGGGCAGTCTGTTATTTTTGTTTGCTCTGTTTAACAGTTTGCTTTTGCCAGGCATGGTAGCTCACACCTTTAACCCCAGCACTCTGAAGGCAGAGGCTGGCAAATCTCTATGAGACTGAGGCCAGCATGGTCTATATAGCAAGTTCTAGGCCAGCTGGGGATGCAGGGGGACCCTGTCTTGGAAAAACAGAAAACAGAACAATAACAAAAAGAGTTTGCTTTTGTTTTCAGCAATATAATTATGGTATGCACAGTATTTTAATTTTATGGAGTTTTCAGAGATTCTTGGATCTGTGCTTTGTGGATTGTCCTTAATTTTGGAAAGTTACTCTCATTATCTTTTTTAATTGAAATTAAATCTTTAAAAATATTTCATTTATTATTTTTATGTATATGAATGTTTTGTATGTTAAGTGCACCTGTGCATGTAATGTCTGTGGAGGCCAGAAGATGTCATTGGATCCACTGGAACTGAATTACAGGTAGTGGTTAGCCACCATGTTGGTGCTGAGAGCTGAACACTGGTCCTCTGCAAGAGCAGCCAGTGCTTTTAACTGCCGAACCATCTCTCCAGACTCTAAATTTACTTATTTTTATTTTTCATGTGTATGAGTATCTTGCTTACATATATGTTAGTGCACAACATGCATGAAATGTCTGTGGAGGCTAGATAAGGGTGCTGGATCTCCAGGAACTGGAGTTACAGATGGTTGTTATCTACCATGTAGGTGCTGGGAACTGAACCTGGGTCCTGTGCAAGAGAAGCCAGTGCTCTTAACTACTGAGCCGTCTCTTCAACACCTAATCTTTCTATTGTCTTATAACATCAACTTTCTGATGCGTTAAAAAAATTATAAGGTCAGCTCTCTAATGGGTTTGAAAAAAAAATTAGATTATCTTTTTCTCTTAGTTTAGGTGGGAGCACTCTATTAACTTTCTGTATCCTAAGAAAAGCAACTGCAATTCTTACATTTTAATGTAGTCAAATTTATCAGCATTTTCTTTAATGTTAATGTAATTTTGTGTCTTCTTTAAGAATCCTCCTTATACCCCAATCTGATGAAAATAGGATCTAATTTATCTTGTAAACATTTTGTGGTTTACTTCAGTTTTTATGGTATTTAAACACTTTAAGATTTGGTTCATTAGAGTGATTTTTCTCTGTGATGATTGATGATAATTATATAGATTCTCAAATTTTTTATACAGTTGCAGGCTTCTCTAATATGGCATGGGAATGAAAAAACAACTGTTAACACTAAGATGTTGTCGATTTGACTTTACCATTTTGATAGAAGAAATATACTCATCTTTGTTTTCTCCTTTTTAGCATTTCTCTGATTCCTAAAGACGATGAACCCCTTACAATGTTGATTGTTCTTTGACTTTCATGAACTGTTGCTTTTTCCGTTGCCTGTTTTTTGTTCACTTTGAAATTAGATTTATAAGCTTTTTTCCATGTCATAAAAACTGTCCAATTTGTAGATTAACATTGTTCTTGGTGTTTTTCAAAAAGGTTTTAGTTTTATTTATAAATGTTGTTCTTTTATGGATTCTAAATTGGATTTCATATTTAGAAAGTACTTTACTAGCTTTGGCTTAAAAAATACCCATGAATATTTGATGAGTGATTTGAATGTTTTGTTTTTCACATTTAGTTCTTTAAGCCTCCTGCATGGGATATGAAGAATAAAGTAGTATAGACTGATTTGTTCAAGGCCCACGCTGACCTTTAACTCAGGATGCTCCTGCCTCATCCTCCTGAGTACTCTTCTGACCTCCATGGGCATTGCACAACATGGGTGCACGTACAAGCAGGCAATACACTCATACACATACAATGTAAAAAAAAAGAAGAAGAATATTACTCTTGGTAAAAGGAACCATTAAAACCATCTCATCAAGCCTATTTGTTTATAGTTCCTTTCAGTATAATCTGACCTTCACAATGTTCATATCATTATTGTTATCAATTTGACATATCTCTGCTTTACAAAGCCTTTTTTCATTACTACTTGAAGCCCTCCTTAAGATGGTGTACAGAACTCTTCATACCTTGAGTTCAGTCAATCCCAACATTACAGTGTATTACACATAGATGGTTCAGTGCCCTACCTCCAGAGTGTTTTCTCTACATAATCGTGATACAGAGTTTTCAGGCTTTAGTTAATGGGGAGGTTCGTTCAATCATTTTTATTGTCGTTATTAGCAATTATTGTATAAAGATAGAGAACAAACATGTACCATGAGCTTATATTTATGGAGAGACAGGTAGGAATTTAAGCTCTTTGAGTGAAAGGCTAATGAACTTAGATGAAACCATTTGGATTATTTAACAAGAGTGACATGATTGAATTTCAGTTCTAGAAACACAACTTAGGTAACAATGCGAAGAACAGACTTGGCCAGTGAAGACCTGATTTGGGAAAATGGCCATGGGATAGAAGCCATCTTGAAGTTGCAATTCTAAGACTTGGACCGTGTACTTCAGCACCATGTCATTTTAAAGAGAGAGAAATTGTGAAATCACAGAGAAATAGCGTGTCTGAAGTCACACCTGCAGTGGGAGTGCTAAGACCTGAGCTGCATGTGTTTGACAACACTGGACTTGAGTCAGGCTGAATTTTCACTACTGATTAAAAATGTTACACACATTGCTAGTGTGCTGTACCTTGCACATGCCGTTTCTCTGCTTACATTTCTCTTGCTCCTTTGTCTCACAAACAGCTTAGTTTCAGTTATTCCCTTTTCTGTGAATAACTATATCATTTTTCTTAAAACATATCATTATTTTTAAGAGTAAATAGAAAAATAGGTCTACTTCTTTTTGTTATGCAGTTGCATAGGTATTAGATGTTAGCATGCATCATGCTTAGCATTGCTGGTAGGAGTGGCAGATACATGCCCTATATTCCTACCAAATCTACTAAGTTTTGCATTGTCATGTCTTTGTGGAGGTAGGTAGAGGGAGTAGTATTTACTTTTGGGGGGTTTTAAAAATATTGTATTTATTTTTGTAGCAGTACTTAGTGTCCAACAGAAACCGCTCCATCTGCTAAATGGTATCCTTATTGCAAAGCTTCTCTTGCTGGCTAGATAATGCACAGACATAAAAATATTATGTTTCTTTTTATTTTATTGTGTAAATGTTTTTGCCTGTATGTAAGTGTACCACATGTGTGTAAACTTGTTGAGGCCAAGAGCAGGTATCGAATCCCCTGTAACGAGTTACAGACAGTTGTTAGGTGCCCTGTAGGTGCGGGGAACTGAACCCAGGTCCTCTGCAAGAGTAGCCGGTGCTTTTAACCACTAAACCATCTCACCAGCCCCTTTACTGTTTGTTACCTTTAAATAGCTGGTATATCCAGTATTTGTTCATTTAATATTAACTAGATCGTTTTAAAAATTCTTTGTTTGACTTTGTCAGTGTCATCTGGGAAATAAGTGGTAATACCCAAATTAAAATTAAACTAATATGGTTTCAAGTTGTAGAATATTTTGACACCTTTTAAAGCGACTTTTCAAATACTAATTTGGCTCACTGTTTATTTCTGGGCCAGGCATGGTGATGCAGGCCTTTATCTAGCACTTGGGAAGCAGAGTCAGGTGGATCTCTGTGAGTTCAAGACCATCCAGGTCTACATAGTAAATTCCAGGCCAACTGGAGCTACAGGGAGACCCTGTCTCAAAAAGACCAAAAAAAAAAAAAATATTTCTATGGGATAGTGTAAAAATAATTTACATTAACAGTATTAGGTCCATGTATTTTTATAAATAGAGCATTATTATTCATATTTAAAAATATATTTTTGGATAATTACTATTTGAATGGAGATTCTACAAATGAAAATGTATGTGAAATGAGAAATGACATTTCCTGCTGCTTTCGTACCAGCATTTTTCTGAGTAGGTTACTTAGAGCATTATTTTAGAAGATGCTTTTGGTAAAAGGTTTATGGAGACTTAAGCTTGAGTAAAACCCAACTTAATTTCCTCTTTCAGATTCTCGTTGCACATAAACAAGAAATCCTTCAGGAGGAGTGTGTGCATGCATATATGTGTGTGTTAGTGGGGGAGGTGAACTTGTTCAGAGTTCTTAATTCACTGTTTCCCAAACTGAGTTCACTAAACAACTTTGTGTTCATATAAACTAATGCTTCATGAAATTCACTATGGAAATTCTGGATTTATATTTGTAAAGTTCATGAGCAAGGTTATAGTATACATATAAAACAATGTTTATTTTACTATTAATATTTTAATTTTATTTACTATAAACATCAGCTGAAGGAAAAGCCACTCCAAAAGAAAGCCAGACTACACAAAATCACATTGGAAGCCCTGAGTTTCCAGGATCATTGGAAGAGTCAAATGATTATTTTAAGAACTTAAAGAGGTAATTAGTACAAATGGTGATTCCACATATCCTAATCTGGATTTTAAGAAAAAATTATTTGTACAACAATTTCGGTTATAGTCTTATCACATTAAGTGTTGTGTGAATAATTATTCACAAAAGAATTATAAAATGTTCATAAAATTTCTGGTTATTTTACCTTATCATAGATACATCATGATGTCTTGTTTTATTATACTAAATGTAGTTTGTGTTGATCATTAATGAGTTTGAAGAAAATATAGCTACCTCTGATTCTTTTTTTATAAGAGGTAGGGTCTCACTATGTTACCCAGGCTGCTTCTGAACTCCTGGGCTCAACCAGTCCTCCTGCTTGAGCCTCCAAAGACATTAGGACTACCATCACTAGCCACCTAGTCTGGCTTTGGGATGCTTTAAATACTTTAATGGTATATTTGTATTTGCACAACATCAAAGAAAACAAAATGTTAATATGTGAATATGTAGGCTAATATTCATGGAATTAATAATATGACTCAAATCTGTTATTCTCTTCAAGTTCATTTATTTGGAAAGATGATGATGACAGAACCATCAGTAGAAGGCAGGCCAACCAGGTATGACATTAAAATTTTTACTTAAATGAGGCATTGCAACATAGTGATTATAGGTAAATTAAAATTGAACTTCAGAGTAAATATTAAATATCTAAAATTTTGTTTATAGTGTTCAAAGTAGTTTTCCAATATCAGAACTGTCACTGCTGGTCCAATTTTTGTTTCTGTTTCTGCAAAGAAATAATATGCCCAAATGAGTGGGATGAAAATGTTACTTATCAACAGCATTTTAGATTATTAAATGTTATCACCATTTTAAAGTATACTAACCTTTACTTAACTGGCAGCATTATTAGATAATTTGTAATTTGATGCATGTATTTCATTGACATAGCTCTTTCAAACATATTGTTTTAGTGTGTTAAGAGTGTATTAGTTGTTATTGTTTGTCCTCAGTTGCTAGTTATTAGCTGCTAACATGCTATCCAAGTTGAATAGCAATGGTTTAAAGGAGTTAATGAATACTATTTGTAACACCATTTTATTCTCAAGAAGTGAAGAGATGGGTTGGAGAGGTGGCTTAGGGGATAAGAGCACTTGAAGTGAAGAGCTAGAGAATTTTGCAAATATTTGCAGAATGAATTTAAGACATTATTAAGATTCCAGTAATACTATATTTAATAATGGCTAACTATAATATCTACTACCAGGCTCTGTTCTAGCATTTTACACATTTGAACTCATTTATTCTCCATCAACAAACAAACCAAAAGATCCTCTGGGTAGATGTGCAAGTTAATCTTGATGGCCAACTTAATTGGATTGAAATATACCTAGGAAGGGGATTAGTAAGGCATGTTCCTGGGTGTGTCTGTGGGGGCATTTCCAGAGAAGAATAACTAAGTTGGGGAAGACCCAGCCTGAATGTAGGCAGCACCATCCAGCCTTCTGGGGATTCTGTACATAACAAAAAAGGGAGAAAAGAGGAAGTTCACTATGGAGGTGTTCTTTTTTAAATTTTTTATTCATTCAATTTTATACATATGTATATTTTGTGTGCATATGTGTGAGTGTACTACATGTATGCAGTGCCCTCTGAAGTCAGAAGAGGGCATCAGATCCCCTGGAACTGGAGTTATGTGGGTACTGGGAACTGAACCAAGGTTCGCTATAAGAGCAGCCAGTGTTCTTAACCGCTGAGCCGTCTCTCCAGTCCCATGTAGCCCTCTTGTTCTCTGTTTCCTGGTCACCATAAAGTGAGTAATTTTCTGGGCCACACAGTCTTGCTCCCATGATATTCTACCTTATCACAGGTACACCAGTAATGGAACAAGCTGATCATGGACTGAAATCTCTGAAACTGGAG
The DNA here is from genome assembly GCF_000622305.1 of Nannospalax galili. Taxonomy (NCBI): domain Eukaryota; kingdom Metazoa; phylum Chordata; class Mammalia; order Rodentia; family Spalacidae; genus Nannospalax; species Nannospalax galili. Next base: position 5,992,678 of record NW_008360332.1, read on the forward strand.
CCAAAATAAATCTTTCCTCCCTATAGTTGATTTTCTTGGGTATTTGTCACAGCAAATGAAAAACTGATTAACATAGTTATAATTTATCATTCTTATTTTACAGAGGAGGGAACTGCGCCACAGATTCAGAGGCTTGCCTAGCTCATACATTCAGCTAGTAAGCAGTAGAGCTGAGTTTAAACTGGCGCTAGAGCACTTTGAACCACTGTAGTAACCATCACACAAAATAATAACAATGAGCCAGGCATGATGGCACATGACTATGATGCCACCTACTCAGAAGACTAGGTGACTACAAGTTTGAGGCCAGTATGGGCAACTTAGCAAAATATTGTCTCATCATAGAATTTTTTTAAAGATCTGGCAAGCCAGACATGGTGGCACATGCTTTTAATTCCAGTACTTGGGAGGCAGAGGCAAGTGGCTCTATATGAGATCAAGGCCAGCCTGGTCTACATAATAAGTGCTAGACCAGCTGGGGCCAGAATAAACCCTTCCTTACTTAAGTTGCATTTGTCAGATATTTTACCACACCAATGAGAAAAGTAATAAATGCGGTTTCCTGTAATGGCTTTCCCATTAGCGAAGTTACTATCTTTGACATCATCAACTCTATTCTGACAGCAACAAAGCCAATGCATTTGGAAGTCTTGTGCTGATTACATAAGCTACGATACATATTCTCTGTAATGAAAATGATTTAGTAATGCCCTAAGGATAGAAAAAGGATCGTTGAGAAAAAGAAACAGAAATTGTCTCAGACCTTATAGCAATTGAGTTATAAACATTACAATGAGGACGGCAAAGCCTTAAAAAATGGAAGGAGAACAAACTGGGTATCAGAGGAAAACTGAGCATCAACCCCAACTTTACTCGGTACATAAACTTTGAGATGTAGTATTTTTCTTCAAATTGCCTCTGTTTCATAAAGAAAAAACTATTATCTATGATTGGCAGAGAAAGAAGATGTTAATGGTTCAAGTAACAGAGTTGTTTGGAAGAGTAGTAATAGACTAAGAAAATACAATACATACTTGTTGGCAGAGTTAAAGACAAATTTAGTTTGTTAATTAGTATTTGAGTTTGCCAAAGGAGTATGGAAAACTGTAACCCTGGAAAAGTTAATGTAACTCTCTGTATTTCAGTTTCCTATCTCAGAGTTATTGAGTTAAATGATTTAGTGTACCTAAATAACTAGCAATAGTGATTGGCTCAGTTATTACTACTGTCGCTATATTACTATTACAGAGATTAAATCAGGGCCTTGTACATGTTATAGAAAGAGCCGTATCACTGATCTATGTTGCCAGCTCTCAGTTTTTTTGTCTGTTTTTGGGGGAGGAAAGGGTTTATTTGTCTTACATCTCCTGGGTCACAGTTCATCAGGGAGCCCAAGGTAGGAACTCAGGGCAGGAACCTGGAGGCAGGAGCTGGAGCACAGGTCATGGAGGAACGCTGCTTACTGGCTTGCTCCCCTGGCCCCTACTCAGCCTGCTTTCTTATGCAACACAGGCCCACCTTTCCAGGGGTGGCACCACTCACAGTGGGCTGGGCCCTCCCATATCACTCAACAATCAAGAAGATGCCCCACAGACATGGCCACAGGCCAGTCCAATGGAGGCACTTCCCCAATTGAGGCTTCCTCTACCCAGGTGTGTCAAATTGACACTAAAGCTATCCAGCACACTTTCTAAACAGATCTACTACTTGAGGACCAAGGGTTCACACATGTGACCCTAAGGTTAAGTGACCACAGTGTTCAGACTGAAATGAACCATAACTACTGGGAGAAAGTTGATGGGCTGGAGAGATGGCTAGGTGGTTAAGAGTATGTACTGCTCTTGCAGAAGAATCAAGCTTGGTTCCTAATACCCACATCAGGTGGCTCACAACCTCCTGTAACTTAAGCTCCAGGGGGGTTAAAATGCCTCTGGCCTCTATAGCACCTGCACTCACATGTACATACCCCCACTCAAACATACACATATATAGATAGAATTAAAAATAATGAAAATATTTTTAAAAGGTGATACTTGGGTATTTCAGGATTAGTGTAGAATGGCTTTGAGTTTATTCCAATGTCCGAATCTCTACCCCACCAATAGGATTAAGGCTTAGAGAAATCAGATGATAAGTGAAGTTTGGTATAAATCAGTCCTATGGTGTGCTGAGTTTGTGAATTCTTCCTGCAGTTTCCTGCATTCCTGATTCCTATTTAGAAAAGACTTAGGAACTGGTGGAATGTCCGTGATGCTTCTATAGTCCTTGCTGCTCATGGGCAGTGAGAGTGCTAGGTAGAAAGAGCCAAGTGTGATACAAAGGAATTGCCTATATTACTTACCAAGATAATAAACCAAAGCATGCCCAAACATCCAAAGCCATTGCAGAGGTTGGTACCATAATCAACACTTAAAAATAGCAGGGAAGGAGATCCCTATCATAGTCACATTTGACTCACTTAATTGGCATATGCAGTATCTTGATGAATTCTAGCCATCTAGAGGTGACAATATCACTGCTACTCTTTCTGTAAATTATGTGTATTTTGCCTGCAAGTATGCAAGTGCATCTATGTGTACAGTGCCCATGGAGGTCAGAAGAGAATGTTGGATCCCCTGGAACTGAAGTTATGAATGGTTGTTAGCTGCCAGGTAGGTGCTAGTAACCAAACCCAGGTCCTCTGCAAGAGCAGCCACTGTCTTAACCACTGAGCCGTCTGTCCAGCCCCTGCAACTGCTGTTCTTTACACGATCTCTTTACTAGAGAAAATTACCAATTTCATCTTGTTAGGCCATTCTCAATCTAGAAAAATGCTTTTGGTCTCCATCCCAATTAGCAGAGAAAGCCAAAGGTGGAGTTTTGTTGTTTTGTTTCAACAAATAGCAAGCAAAATTCATTGTATTACCAAAAAGCTGTGTTTAATGCAGGCTTTCTGGTCTAACAATGTTCTGTAGTTCCTAAGTAACCTTATCATGTGATCCCCTTGGGTCTAGCAAGGAGGAAATAGCAAATATACATTGGATGGGACTTGTTTGTTAGAGGGTAGGATACAAGCTTCGGGAAAATTCAAGAGTCTGCCAATCTAGTGACATTTGCGGGGGGCAGGTATTCTATGCTTTGAGACATATTGAGGTATCTCCTTTAAAATGAAAAACTCCATTGTTGAGCATGTTGGAATTTGGAGAAATTTTTACTGTATTTGAGTGCACTGCTCCCAATTTTTTTTAAGCCATTTTGAAGACTTCCAACTTTGAGTGGTCCCAAGCAAGAGAAAGCTTGCAAGGTATTCCAATAGGCATTATAAGCAGTACTGCCCACTTGTTCCTTAATAATCCTGCTCAACTCAGTGGTGCTAGTTAGGTAATAGATTAGAATGCTTACTGGAGGCTGTGCAATCCCAGGTAGGCGGATTCCAGCTCAGATCCTTCAGTTTTGGAGCAAAAGCATTCTGTCTTCAGTAATTGTTCTGTTGCTATGGTTGTTTATAGTTTTCAACTTTTACCTATTTTTGAACTTTTAAAACTACATTTATTTTGTGTGTGTGTGTGTGTGTGTGTGTGTGTGTGTGTGTGTGTGTGTGTGCATATTCCTAGTAGACATGTGGAAGTCAGAGGACAACTTGCTGGAGACATTTCTCTCCTTCCACCATGTGGGTCCTGGGGATCAATTATGAACAGTATATGTGTACTGTGAACAATAATATGTCTAGAATTTTTGGAAGTGCTTATACACAGAATAATTAAATTCCATTTTTGTTCCAAAACAATTGCACAAATTTACACTCCTAGTAAGGACTCCAATAGATTTCCCATTTCTCTGTATCCTGAATAACACATGCTGTCTTCACTTGTTAAAATTTTTGGCAATCTGGTTGGCACTGAATGCTATTTCACTATGGTTTGCATTTTAATTTCCCCAGTTATTCATAGAGTTGATCATGTTTTTACATTTCATTGACCCAATTTTTCTAACTTCTTTCTAAAATTATCTGTTTAAGTATTTCTACTGGTTGACTGCCGTTTACTTCTCATGAGGTGTTTTAAAAATATTTTAGAAAATAGCCTTTCGATACTTACCTGTATTGTAAATGTCTTTCCCTATGTTAAAGCTTATCTTTGTTTTAAACTTTTTTTGGTTTTGTTTTTGTTTGTCTTGGGTTTTTTTGTTTGTTTGTTTGGTCTTTTTGAGACAGGGTCTCCCTATAGCCCCAGCTGTCCTGGAACTCACTATGTAGACCAGGGTGGACTTGACTCACAGAGATCCACCTGCCTCTGCCTCCCAAGTGCTGGGATTAAAAGCGTGTGCCACCACGCTCGGCTTGTTTTAAACTTTTATTGCTTTTTAAACTATTGTTTTATGGTTTGGTATCTGCAAATGCTTGTTTTATTATATTTAATCTGTACTGGGAATACTGTTTTTCCTCTGCTTCTCTGCTGATTCTTATTTGACCTCTCAATTTTAAGGTTTTCGTCATAAGTATCTATAGCAAGTTAAGCTACTTTGAAAATAAGATCCATATTTGTGCTTGACATTTCTGTGTCACTAACAGTTGTTAGGAACAGCTGACTCTTTCTAAGATCAGGAGCACCCTCTTCTGTGGCTACAGTAAAATGCAGTTCATTCTTCAAGTAAATGAAGCAAGCTTTGGGAAAAGAGGTTTTCAGGGGTCAAGGGATTCTTTTCTACTAAACTCACTGGAGTTCTCATTTTGGCCACTTTTTCTTCTTTTAGTTTATGAAATTAGTCCTCAAAAAACACCTCTTCTTTCAGAAGCATTTCCCTGTCTTTAAAAACTTCATCTTCTTATGATCACCCTACACTTTTCAGTCCCTGGCTTTTGGATTCTCATGAAAGTGCGTGATCTACCAAGTCTTCTTGCTCTTAGTCCTTTTCCACTACAATGGGACACTGTCCTTCCTGGATGAAGCAGGGTTGACATTTCCTGTGTTGTCTATGTCTGACATGAAGTGTGCTTCTGACTCTGCTCAGATGTGAGCTCCTGACCATACTCTAGTTTAGAGTTCCTGTTTTCCCACTTACATGTAAATTGAAGGATCCTATGACCTATAATCTGAGACAAGAACATAATAATCTATAGCTACAAATACAGAATTGGGAGTTCCTCACTGAATAGGTAAAAAAAGTGCATAAGTTATCTGTCTTCCTTTTATGGTAATTGGAAGGCTACATGGAAAAAAGTTTAATTTCCGTTACTTTGTAGAAACTTGATCCTATTACTAAAATAAGAAACAAAAATAGGAACTCCAAACCACAGAAACAACAAAACAAATAAAATATAAATAAGAATTTGATGAATTTAGAAGTAGAAACTAAAAGGGAATTTAAAACCTAGAAGAACCAAAAACAATTCAAGATTTATAAAAGTAGTATGAAAAACACCAATATGGTAAGCCATGAATGAGGTAGTTTATTTTAAAAGGGTAAAACATGCCAGGAGTGGTGGTGCACGCCTTTAATCCCAGCACTTGGGAGGCAGAGGTAGGCAGATCTCTGTGAGTACAAAGCCAGCCTGGTCTACATAGTGAGTTCCAGGACAGCTGGGGCTACAGGGAGACCCTGTCCCAAAAAGACAAAAAACAAAAAAAGGTAAAACATTGAAGTTAAGAAAGTTGAGGCAAGGGCTGGTGAGATGGCTCAGCAGGCACGTCCACCAAGCCTAATGCACTGAGTTCCACTTCGGGACCCACTGGATAAGAAAGAGCTTACTCCCTCAAGTTTTCCTCTGACCCCCCAAAGGCATATCACACACAAAACAAGTAAATGTGAAAAAGAAAAGAAAGTTGAGGCATTGTGTACACAAAGGAGATGGGCCATATAAGAATCGAATAGAAAGCCATGCGCTAATATTTTGTAAATGTAATGGAATTATTAATTTTCTTGGCAAGTATAAATTATCAAAATTGACTCAAAGTGAAAAGCCTTCCTAGAGAACTTAAGCTATTATATTGAGACACTAAGACCAGAAATCTTTCAAAGAAATGATGTTTTAAAAGAAAAAGAATGAATTTTTAAAATTTTTATGGTGTCTCCATATAATATCCAAGTAATAGTGAAATGGAGAGACAAGAGCAGGAGTCTGTAGGTATAAACAGAATCTGCATTGCTGGTGTGCATTATCAAATGCTCGTCAACTGTACACACAAAGTGCGTTGTTCATGTGCATTATCAAATGCTAAAGAGAAAATGTGAAAAGAACGTGTCATCTACCAGATTCTGTTCATTTTCATTTTGCTCACAGGTAGATGAAAAGGAGGACTTTGCCCTACCAGACTTTATTGATTTTCCTTCAGTTCCTTGTCAACGTGGTATTTCTTCACGGTTAACTGATACCTCTTTATTACAAATTAAGAGTAAGTATTTGTGGCATTGTAAGTATAGGTGATTCTTTGTGGCAAAGTTAAATACACTAACAGAGTTATTGTTTAATAGGCAAAGCATTAAGTTTAGGAAGATTTAAAAAGATATGGAAGCCGGGCGTGGTGGCGCATGTCTTTAATCCCAGCACTCAGGAGGCAGAGGCAGACAGATCTCTGTGAGTTCAAGGCCAGCCTGGTCTACATACTGAGTTCCAGGACAGCTGGGGCTACAGGGAGACCCTGTCTCAAAAAGACTCCCCCGCAAAAAAGTTATGGAGATGGTTGATGGTAATGGTTATACAATATAAATATACTTAATGCTACTAAACTCTATGGTTAAGATGGAAATTTTGTTATATATATTTTATAAGAAAAAAAGCTAAATTATATGAATTTTATATTGGTTACTGTATGTATTCTGTCACTAATATTATTTAATTCTAAAATACAGATTTTCCACATAAGATAATTGCAGTAACTTTGGGCCCAAGATAAATTTCGATAACCCCAAAAATCAAACCAAAAAGATGTAAGGCTAATTTAAGTCTAATACACATAAATAGACACAGAAGAAAGACACTATTTTACATGTCTACACCTAGAAATCAAAATGAGTCCTCCATGTAGCACTCTGTATTTTAGGACATGAGCCATCTTTTAGCGTTTCAGTATTGATGAGTATGGGTTATATTCTCTCTAGGAGAGAAGATTATTGAACAAATGAAACAAGTAAAGGAAGAAAGAAGATACCTGGAAAATGTTAGAGAAGAACTAGTAAAAAAAATTGAAAAACTATTTGCACAAAACAAATTGAAACGATATCAAGGTAAAGTTCATTACACAGATTTTATAACTATAAGAAAACTTAAGTTTTATAAAATCAATACATTAAGTACAAATAATGAAATTATAATTAATAGTTACTGTTTCAGTGTTACAATTTAAGTAATACATGACTGACGTACATTCAATATAGAATACACAATCATTCAACTTTTATACAATAAATACATAAGGCTTTGTAACTTAAGAGTCACATTATTTTATAATTGAAATTTATTTTAATTCATTCTCTGATTCATTATTAAATAAGTGTTTAAGTGACTAGCTGATCTTGACACTGTTGCAAGGGCCGAAGAGACAATAATAGGCATCCACAGTCATGTCCCTGTCATTATTGGTCTTATGGTCAATGGGGAAGTGACGACCAAGTTAAATAATAATGTATCTTGCTTAATGCTGTTATAAAGAAACTACGAAGTGCATGGATAAGAATACAAAGGAAGTATACCTGAACGGGATTGGAAAAATCACAAGAGCCTTCCAGGACACCTTGGATACACTAGGATCCAAAGTGTGCTTTTGGTCTCCAGCCCGTCAGGTGTGCTTTGCCCTCGTCATCTACGTCTTCTTCCTGTCATCTCCTACTCTCTTCTACTCAACTCACCAACTTGTTTCCTACAGTCATTCAGTAACATCACTTACTCTAGAAGCCATCTTTGAGTCTTCAACTTAACTTTGGGATATGTCTGTCTGCCTTACTAAGGCAAATGAACAGGAAAACTTAAGACAAATAAGTTATTTTCTTACAATAAAAAATTAGAAATGGAGCTGGAGAGATAGCAGCTAAGAGCACTGGCTGCTCTTGCAGAGGATTGGCGTTCAGTTCCCAGTACCCATGTGTCGACTAACAACCATCCATAACTCCAGTTCCATAAGATCCAACGCCCTCTTCTGACATGATGCACTTACATAGATGTAGGCAAAGTGCTCATACAACATGAAATGAAAATAAATTAAAGTTAGAAATGGTATTGCGAGAATTGGTGGGAATGAATGGAAATGTGAGCCAGAGTGAAAAAAGTATAGGATCATCATTTGAAAAATGTTAAGTGATTTGAGAGGCTTGCATTTTGGGTTGCAATTGAGAATTAAAAGTATAAAAACTATATATAGGGGTGGGTGTGGTGCCTCACACTTTTAACCCCAGCATTCAAGAAGCAGAGGTAGATGGATTTCTGTGAGATGGAGGCCAACTTGGTCTACATAGGGAGTTCCAGCCCAGCTGGAACCAACCAAACAAACCCCAGAACTAATTACAATGGAATTGATTTTAGAATTGTCAATTTATAGCAAAATTGTTTCAATACTAGAAGTGCCTGAAGGTTATGCTGTAGACAGTTGTGGGAAATATTTCTGAAGACTACTTCACAATGTTAAATTGTTTGTTACCCTAGGAGTAGTCACGGTGATTCAGCCTTGAGTAATACCAACAGTGATTTGTATCACACAAATTTGAACAGTGCATTAGAAGTCACGGGACCTGTATTCTAATACTAAATCCATTTAAGTTTTTATTTTCTTCCTTTTACCTCTTACTCTTTCTGTATATAAAATGGCAATTATCAGTCATTTTTTACTTCAAGAATAATGTTTCAAATATTTAGTGAGCCTACTATGTGTCAAGTGAACAGAACAACTTGGCCCTGCTCCTAAGGAGCTTGCTTCCAAATGAGAGGAGACAGTTAATAGACAATACAGCTACCTATCAGAATTTAAAAGCCAGTTAAAAAGGGCACAGTTGAAAGTGATGCAGAATGAGGCTTTAGCTAGGGTTTTCAGGGCAGGCATCTCTGAAGAGAGCTGATCTGATTAATGAGGTAGGCATGCAAAGAAAAAGCATTCTGGATAAAAGGCACACTAAATATCAGGGTCTAGAGATAAGAATGACCTTGTGGTGTCCAGGGTGTGAAACAAGGCCCATGTGGCTGGAGCATGAGAAATACGGGGGAATGTAGGTAGAAAATCAGAAAGTTCACTGTAAAGAGTTTTGGTTTTATTCTAAGGTTAGAAGCCTTTGGAGGATTTTTTTTTTTCTTTTGGTCTTTTTGAGACAGAGTGTCTCTGTAACCCCAGCTGGCCTGGAACTCTCTATGTAGACCAGGTTGGCCTTGAACTCACAGAGATCTGCCTGCCTCTGCCTCCCAAGTGCTGGGATTAAAGGTGTGGAATTTGCTGTGACAAAATACCTAACAGCAGCAACTTAAAAGGGAAGGGTTTATTTTGGCTCATAGTTTAAGTTAAATCCATCAGTGTACAGAAGGCATATGACAGGAACATAAAATGGCTAGTCACACTGTATCCAGGCAGGAAGCAAAGGTGAATGTCGGTGCTCGGCTGGCCGTCTGACTGTCTTGCTTTCTTTTACTTTCTTCCTTCCCTTCCCTTCCCTTCCCGTTTCCCTCCCCTTTCCCCTTCTTCCCTTTCTTCCTTCTTTCCTTTCTTCCTGCCTTTCGTTTTTCTTTTTATTCAGTCAGGGCTCCCAGCCCATAATCTGGTTCCACTCACATTCTGGATGGGTCTTCCTTCCTCAGTTAATCCTCTCTGGAAATACCCTCATAGATGATTACAAATCAGTCAAGTTGATGATGAAGACTTAACTGTCATAATACCTATAGAATTTGGGAGAGATATTTTGACTAACTGATAAATGGTTTGAATGGTATGAATTGTGGTAATGACTTTTACAATATGGACATACCCAGTCTGGACAAATGATTTTTACTAACCTTGCAACCAAAAGTGAAATATTATCTTAGTTTATAACATAGGCAAACTCACTGAGCCATGTGCTCTACCTGTGACCTGGTCCCTCATGACCTTTCCTTACTTTCAAAATAATGTATGAATGTATATGTGTTTGTTTACACATCAAACATTGCAAACAGCACTTATCACATTACGAACAATGAGAAAATTTGATAACATCTATTTATAACTCTGTGTGTGTGTGTGTGTGTGTGTGTGTGTGTGTGTGTGTGTTTTTCTAGGTCTAGAGATCAGAAAGGACAAAATTCTCTGTTAAGGGCTCAACTTTACTCCCCCAATTCATGCTGGATATACAGTTTCAATAAAACAAAGAGCCCACCCCTGCTCTAGAGCACAACTCCTAGGGAAGTCTTAAGGAACAGAATCTCAGCATTTTGGGTCGGCTCTTGGCTGAAATGGATGCTATGAATCAGGCTGTCATTAAGGAATAGTTGTAGTATGGTGTCGAATAGTAAACATGGCAATGAATCAGCAAGTTTCACAAAACAAATCAATATACTGGCTGAAAAAACAAAGTCTTAGAAATCAGTCTTTTAAAAGATAAAATATATTGGTGTATATGGTATTTTTAAAAGATTTATTTATATTTATATTTATATTTATATTTATATTTATATTTATGTGTATGTCTTTGTGTGAGTATATGCAGGCACCTGCAGAGGCCAGAACAATCTCCTGGAGCTGGAGTTAAAGGTGATTCTGAGCTGCCTGATGTGGGTGCTGGGAACCAAACTTTGATCCTCTGGAGAGCAACAAATGTTCTCTTAACTTCTGAGTCATCTCTCCAGCTCCATAGATAGTATTTTTTAATACAGACTTTTCAGAAATTATGTTTAAAGAAAAACTTGATTATGGTTACTCAATGTATCATCATTTTAGCATTTATGTTAGTATTTAGTATTTATAAATGTTATTACCTAGAAAACTTGTCTTTCTTAGCTAAATGTAAGAGATGGAAAAGAGGAGAGGAGGAAATGGATTAAATTGACATTAACTCTAGAGTACTTTCTACCATAAAAGTTTAATCCTTTAACCATATCAACTTTTGGGGTTTGGTTTTTTTTGTTTGTTTGTTTGTTTTTTTGTAGCTTGTAATAGCTGGAAGAAAAAATACTTTGAAACCAAGAAAATCACAGCATCATTGGAGGAGGTTTTAACAAAACTTCAAGAAGATTTGGAACTTCACTATAAAAAATTGCTTTTGCAACTTGAAGCCAGAGAGATCAAGATGAGACCAAGGAATCTGGCAAACATCTCAGACTCTAAAGTACTATAAACTGTGCCCTTTTCTACTAGAATAGTCTGTTCCAAAAACATGCTTTACAGTTGTATTAGCGTATTTAGGATTCTTTGGGCTACATTAACAAAACTGACTTAAACTTGCTTAGACAGTTTAAAACTTCTGTCTTCCTATAAGAGGACTGGGGGAGGCCTAGGTGCTCTTGATGTCTCCTTCCTGTTGTTTTTATTGTTGACTTCATGGTAAGACACATTTTTTCCCTAACAACAGCAGTAGAGTTTCCAATGGCAAAAAGGGGCCATATATTCAAAAATTAGAGAGAAACCTCATCCAGAGTCATGGAACATAGAAATCTTTCCCTTTATTCTGGTGGGGGTCAATCAGGCATAAATCTGAATTGACTGCTGATGAATGTTCTGTCTGCCTTCTGATAATTGTATCCTAGATAAACAAGAGTAAGGAGCTAAGAGTGTCCTAACAGTTTTAGGTACGGGGCAGTTTACAACAGCCACAGAGTTTAAATGACTAATATTCCAAAGAATTTGTGAAATTACATGGAATTTTGATCTGTTCATTTATTCTTGAGCTAGTCTTGAGTCTTAGATCACAGTAGGAAGTTAATCCTGTTGCTGAGTAACTACCATGTAACTGAGTAGCAGGCAGACAATCCAGCCATTTAAGTTTGGTATTTGTAAGATTGACCTTACAAATCCAAAAGATTTAAAAATATGTTAATTATGATAAAGTAATGATTTCACTTCAGACATGATGAAGTGGTAAATGTTTACTATTTTAGATTAATTTAATATAAAACCTAGATAGGTTCAAATAAATACTCTTATTTGTTGGTACTATTAGTTAATACTCTCATCTTACAATTTTATTGAGTTCAAGATAAGAATTTGTTTTACAAAGAAAGTTTAAAATCCTTTTAAAAATATTTTATTATTTTTATTTTATGTGTATGAGTGTGTATGTAAGTACACCCATGTTGTGCAGTATCCACAGAGATCAGAAAAGGACGTTGGATCCTCTGGAACTGGAGTTACAGACAGTTGTTAGCAACCAAGTGGGTGCTGGAAACCGAACCCAGGTTCTCTGCAAGAACAGTCAGTGCTTTTAACTGCTGAGCCATCTCTCCAGCCTCCAGAAATTTAACATTCTTAAATAACTTTTTTGGGCCAGGTATGGTGGCATATGCCTTTAAACCCAGCACTCAGAGGCAGAGGCAGGTGGATCTCTGTGAGATCGAGGCCAGCCTGGTCAACATAGCCAGTTCCAGGCCAGCTGGGACTAGAGGGAGACCCTTTCTCAACAAACAAACAAAAATAATCACAACTTCTTCAATAAAGAGAACTGTATATCATAACTTTTTATGGAAAATGTATTTTTATTTTTAGGAGATTTTCTTATATAAAACTGTTTAATTATTAAATATTTTTAAACATTTCTGATCTGATTCAACTAATTTCTAAGTGCTTGCTAGTATCTTTGTAAGCTAATAGTTTTAATGGTGCTAAATTAATGGTAAATTTTACAAGTATCAGGTTTTTTTGTTTCCTGAGACAGAGTCTCACTATGTGGTCCACTCTGGCCTCAAACGTGATAGCCTCCTGCCTTAGCCTCCTAAATATTGGGATTATAAGTATGTACTATGATGCTTGACTCATTTTTAAAAAATAATAAATGAATAATGATAGAAGAGAAAGTCATTCATAAAGAACAAAAATTCAACAGAAAGTAATATATACCAAAACAATTAGTTTATTTTCTGAAATAGATTATTTTTACAATCACTAAAAGTTATTTCATAAGGCAATTTATGATGTTACAATAAATAAATCCTATTTTTGTCTCATACAGAATTACCTTATAATCCAGATCACTGAGGTACAGCATGCAATTGACCAACTTAAGAGAAAATTGGATACTGATAAAATGAAACTGTTAGAAGTTAAGGTAATCTATATTTCTCTAAATCAGATCATAACATTCATCTTGAACTAAAATATTTTGGAGTTTTAACCTTGGATGTCAATATTATAAGGGTAGCCGGAATTGACTTTCTTTTATTTTATGTCTATGGGTGTTATGCCTGCATCTATGTAAGCTACCCCTGGAAGCCAGAAGAGGGCATCTGGTCCCCTGGTTCTGAAGTTACACTTGTTAACCGCCATGTGGATGCTGGGAATGGAACCCAGGTCCTTTACAAGAGCAGCCAGTGCTCTTAACTGCTGAGCCCTCTCTCCCCCCCAGGATTGACTTTCTTATAACTGTTACTTAACATTAAAGAACATGAATGAAAAAATGCAAGAAGAAAACTAACTACTACAAAAGATGTGCATTATAACAGGCTAAAGAAAATTTTAACATTTTACTAAAAGTAATTAAAAATTAAAGGATCCTGTGAGTCAGGACAACCTCAAAAAAGAAACTTTAAAAATGTTTTTCCTATACTTGGGTAGCATGCATGAGGCCTGCGTTTCTGTCATTCATAGACTGCTATACCTCTGAGCATGTCTCTTACTTCCACTTAATGTTTCCCCTCAAGTAATTATCTCATTTTTTCTAGTTATTTTCATAAATATGAAGCATGAGTCATATACTAGATTCTAAGTTTCCCTCAGGGCAGAGACTACCTTAGTATAAACTTCCTTTCACAGCTTTTGTATACTAGATGTTTACTAAATCATTTCTGGCATTCTTTACTTTTTTGATAGAATTATGTATAATTGTATCACAGGAATAATATCTGAAGTATAGGTGTTTTTGTTGCAGGGTGTGTGTGTGTGTGTGTGTTATTCTTTTGAAGCTCTGGGAATGGAAACCAGGGCCTTATGTGTGGTGGGCAAGTACTTCTCTACTGAGCTACAACCCAAGCCCTAGATTTTTTTTTTCTTTTTTTTAAATTGATTTTTTGTTCTTAATTTCATATAATACATCTTGATCACATTTAGACCCTCTTCCCCATCTGTACCCCCATATCCAGTTTCCATGAATTCTGTCATATATATCAAGGCCCATTGAGCCAAGTTTGTGTTCCCAGATGTCCTTAGGTGTGAGTTCATCCACTGGAGCCTGGCCACTCCATTAAAGAAAACAAACTCATTGGTTGTCAGTAGCTTCTCAACTAGGGTTGGGGCTTCTTACCCATTTTCCCCCTTCTATGCTTGTTGTCTAGTTCGTACTTGCATGGGTCTTGTGCATGCTGTCACCATTCCTGTAAGTTAATATGAGCAAGTAGCCAACTGTCTGGAAAACTGTTTTCTTGTGGTCATCTACCACTCCACAGTCTTTCTGCTCTGTCTTCCACAATGGTCCCTGAGCCCTCGGTGACAGAAGTTGATATAGATGTCCTATCCAGGGACACACACTTTGCAGTCTCTTAGTCTCTGCACTTTAGCCAGTTGTGGTTTTCTAGGTTAATCACCATCTAGTTCATGAGGAAGGTTCACTGGTGAGAGTTGAGAGATGCATTAATATTTCTTCTGCCTCCTGTTCTGCTATGCTCTCTGAGCCTTAGGTGTAGAGGTTGTCTTGTAGATGTGTCACTTAGAGCCGAGTTTCTCACAAACACCCTCTGCATTTGACCAGTTGTGGAAGATTTTTTTAAAAACCTCTTGTTGAGCAGAAAACAAAAAAGATGATACCTTTTTTTCCATTAAAGTGTATGTAAAGTGTATGTATGTAGCTGGGTGTGGTGGCACATGCCTTTAATCCCAGCAGACGGATCTCTCTGAGTTCAAGGCCAGCCTGATCTACATAGCAAGTTCCAGGCCAGCTGGGACTACAGGGGAACCTTGTCTCAAAAAGACGGAAAAAAAAAAAAATCAGTATATGTACATAAAACAGGAAAA
>NW_008360332.1:6008133-6015224 GCF_000622305.1 Nannospalax galili
TGCAGAAAGTTCTCCATTCACTCTATTGAAAATAACTTTATGGCGAGAATAATTATCACTTTCTAGAAGAGAAACATTGTATACCTTACTGTTGAATATGGTTGCCTCTACCACCTAGAAATGTTGAGCACTTTAGATGTAGTTTGTGTGATTAAGAAAGTTAAAATTTTATTTAATTTTAAACTTACAACTGGCTCCGACATTGGACAATGCAGTTGTAGATATATTTCACTTACCTCAAAGCTAGCTCAGAACTGAGAAGCTTAAAACTTAAAACACTAAAAAGGAACAAAGAACGACCAATAAAATAGGAATTAAGTGTTCTTATACAGTGTGCAGTCAAACATTTTCCATTGAAGGAAACTGTGTATTCAACATGTAGAAAGCCAAGATGGGAGTGTCTAAGAACAGCTGGGTAGGTAGAGATGAGTAATAGAAGTGTCCTGCTAAAAAAGGGTTCTGTTATAATTTGCTTTACTATTTATACATTGAGAACAACAAATTTTGAAGCTTAAGTAAAAAGGTTTTTTATTCTAGATTTTGAGACAGTTCAACTGTCTTTTATATACTCAAAGTAAATTATCTCATATCGCATGTAGATAAGTTTGTTTATTAAACAGGACACATGATCTATGAATCTACTATGGTAATCTATTAAGAAGGAAGTCACAAGGGCAAATGAAAGGACAGTCCAAGCAGCTACACAAATGAAATCATCATGCAGTCTTAGATGGGAACAGTAAAGTTCGTTTTTGAAAAGTAATTCTTTTTGTAGATGAGAAAACAAGCAGTTTCAGATTTACAAACATTGAAAGCTGAGCTAACATGGAAGAAAACTAGTACATCTTTCCGATCTCCATTAGGTATGTTCATTTAACTTGTCTCTAGAAAAGTTTAAATATTTAGTTAACAGTTCCTTAGCAATGTTTTATGTAAGTCATAAAGTCTATGCATCTGTTAATAAGTTTTTAAAAAATAAGATTTAGCTGGGCGTGGTGGTGCACGCCTTTAATCCCAGCACTCTGGAGGCAGAGGCAGGCAGATCTCTGTGAGTTCAAGGCCAGCCTGGTCTACACAGTGAATTCCAGGACAGCTGGGGCTACAGGGAGACCCTGTCTCAAAAAGACCAAAAAACAAACAAACAAACAAAAAGATTTAATCTTTACTTTTTGTGTAGGTATTACAAAGTACAGCATAAATCTAAATTATGGCTGCTTAATTTGAAGATTTTTGAGTCTATTACCTATTGCTTTGCAGTGTTATATTCTATAATTGCTTATTTTTAATAACCCTACATTTTAAAGGCTAACTTTAAAGACTTTAAATTATAAAGCAAACCATATATTTTAATAAGTACCAGTATATTTGCATGGAAATAGATTTGTTAACTATTTTTTGATTAAAAGTAATTACACCTACAGGCATGACAAATTCTTATCTAACAATTTGATTTATGTTGATTTACTTTAGAAATTAATTTAGAAATGTAAAATGAGTTTTAGAAATATAGTTATTCAAAATGTACTATAGAAATAATCTTACTCTGTTATAAACAACTATGTTTATAACATAATATTCTCATATCAAATGGTTGAAGCATTAATTAATCCAATGTGGAGGGGATGATGGGCAGAAAAGACAGGATTTATGTAAACAGAATTCAAAGGACACAAGTACTTTACATATTTCCAGGAAGGCATTTAAACAATGCAGTGTTGCTCTTAATTGCCTTGAGAAAGAGAACAAAGACTGCTTTACATTTAGACATGTATTTTCATAAAATTAATCTTTTTAGAAAAGGGAACAAGTTGAGAAACTGTTTGTAGATAACCTAAAAGCAAAATATAGATGTAGAAGAAGTTAACCTAAGTGTCCAAAAGTGAAGGAATATGCATAATTTAGAATCATAACAGTGAATAGTACTAAGTTCAACACCAGGTTATTATTGTAAAAAATGTACACACAGCCAGGTGCAGTGGCACACACCTTTAATCACAGTACTCCGGGGGCAGAGGCAGGTGGATCTCTGTGGGGTGGAGGCCATCTTCGTCTCCACAGCCAGTTCCAGACCAGTTAAGGCTCTGTCTCAAAAGAAAAACATATTAGACATAAATTTTTTAAAGCTTATAAAGCTTATAAAAGTAATTTAGTTGAAAAACATTAGGTGGCTTTAATTTATTAACTCAGAATATTACTAAGTTATCTTGTATATTCTAAGCACATTTAATTCATATGCCTATCTTTACTTGTTCATTATCTGGAAGTTTAAGAGACTTTAATTCAAGTATCTCATGGAACATTTGCATTTTCTTTAAGGAGTCCAGAAGCAGAAAAATTGTTTCTAATCAGTTTGATTAATCTAAAGGGGAGATACTAAATTCCTGACTCTAAATTTTAAGATTTGTTGAAAAAAAGTAATACAAAGCAAACTGTTTTCAAAGGCTAAGTTTTAAAGACTGTTCTAAGCAAAAAATTTCCACTTCAAGTTACACATAATTTTTGTCAGTGCTTTATTAATATATGTTAATTTCACAAAATAATGTGTTTCATTATATATTTTAATTTCAGGAGGGAAAATATGGCAAAAGAAAAATCTAAAAGCAATTTTTCTAATTAAATTATAATGTTGAAACAGAGAAATATATTAAGTTGACTTGTTTCTTGCTTTTAAATTCCTGGATATTTAAGATACAGATTTTTCATATATAAAGAATTTCTTCATTTTTTTACCTGTTTATTGAGTATACTAAGAAGTAGAGTTATGGCAACTTGACAAAATATATACATTTTTATCTCTTCAACAAGTTAGATCTATTTATACAGACCATTCTTGTAAATCTTAATAGTCTGGCAAAAAATGTTCATTCCATCTCAGCTTTGGCTTTAAGGCTTTCCACATTTCTTCAGTTTGCTGTCTGGCGAGAGTATCTTCCGAGTAGTCAAGACAATTTGCATTCCACATGCCAATACCCCGTAAGCCATGGTTTTGGATATATGCTGCCTTTAATGAAATGCTCTGGGGGTTATCATACCACACTTGATGAAAATGGCCAGCAGGATCCTATACAAATAAATTTAAATGGAAATTTAAACTATTCAAAACAATAAGAGGGAAAAATGATTAAATCCAAGGATTCAAAAAACATGCAATGAAATAATGAAAAATTTATAAAGAGTACTTTCCTGCTCTCTTATTCCATGGTTCTGTATATGATCATTCTAGATACTATTTTATAGCACTTTTAGCAACAATAAAGATTGCACACAAATTAACCTCCTAATGTATTATATTTAAGAACCACCCATGTCCTAAGATTCTTCCTATGAGCTAATGATTAGTAACCAAGTTGTACATTTGAATCACTAGACCAGAGAACTTTTAAAAGTACAGACTCCAGCAAGGTATGGTGATGCATACCTATAATCTAGCACTCAAGAGGATGAAGCAAAAGGATCAAGGCTAGCCTGAGCTACAGAATGAGATCCTGTCTGGGGGAAAAAAAAAGAAAAAAAAAACAGTTCAGGTTCCTGTGTCTCACATAAAACCTATGGAATCAAATTCTTCCAAGGCTGGTGTTAGGATCTATGTTTATTTCTGTTTTAATGTTCCACTGGGTAATTCTGATAAGCAATCAAAGTTAAGACGAACCACTGTTATGGTTACATAATTTTTTGTATTCCTTACAGTTTCTGGAAGTGTGCCAAACTAGAAGCTCAGCAGATGAATTTTGTTTATGATAAATCAGCCAAATCAAAAGGTAACAGCATTGGAGGAGGAAAGTCCCACCTTTTCTAGGTCTTATAGAATTGTTTCTAAAAGGCTATTAGGTTACTCCTTAGATGACTTAACACATTGCTGGTTAAGAATAATAAACTAGGTTCTGGTCTTACACTCACCACCTACTCTGAACAACTGGCTCTTGAGAAATACATAAGTTTCCAGAAGAGATAAAAGGGAAAGAGCAGATGTAAGCCAAAGATTAAATGAAGGAGGAAAAGATTAAGAGGAAAAATAGAACTATAAATATAATTTACTGTAGTATATACATCTAGGAAACCACTTAAAGGCAATTCTGAAAAAATACCAGTAATATTTTTATCTATTTTTTATCACTCTTGGAATTCATCTCTTAGGATGTCAATTTTGAAGGACAATAATAACTTGGTAAATGAATATGCAGTGATATGTTTTAGTATAGTGGATTCATTAGATACAATCATATCTCATCTTTATTCTTTAGCTTGTAGAGTGACTGGTTTAAGCATGATTAAAAATACATGTTATACAATATTGAGTCTAAGATGAACCTGCTGTTGTTGAAACAATAAGAACGCAGAATGATTGTTTTCAAACCCAACAGAAACTTGATTTTACTGTGACTAAAAGAGAAGAACATAACAGTAATAACAAGACTGTTTCTAAAAGTGCTATTAAGGAATGGAGAGCTGGTTCAATGGTTAAGAGCACTTGCTGCTCTTGCAGAGGACACAGGTTTGGTGCACAGCACACACAGTGGCTAACAGACCATAATTCAATTCTAGGGGATCTCATGCCCTTTTCTGGCCTTTGCAAGTATTGCACACTTGTGGTGCTCATACTTGAAGGCAAAACACTCATGCATCCATAAATTTTAAAAAATTTAAAGTGCTATTAAATGGCCTCCAAGGCTCACCAAAATGTTTCATGAATTCTTTGACCTCAAAGATTATGTTCTGGATAATGTTTACCAAACACAGATAAAAGGAATAGTTCACAATAACCTGCTATTTATTAATAAGAGTTTAGAGTTCACATGCCTTTAATCCCAGCACTCAGAAGGCAGAGGCAGGTAGATCTTTGTGAAATCAAAAGCCTTATCTACATAGGAGTTCCAGGCCATCTGGAGCTACAGGGAGACCTTGTCTCAAAAAGCAACAACAATAAAAAAAGAGTTCAAAGACTTTAAACAAATGATAGGAGAAATGCTCACAACCTTGATTTTATTAGTGAATATATATATATATATAATTGAAATGTCATACTGAACCCTATTAATACATACAACTAATACATGTTAATAAAAATATTTTAAAGTATGACTAGGAAATAAAGAATTTTGAATCACTCAAAGATGGATCTATTCTTTCATAGCAACTAAAATGGTTGCTATCAGAGGGTATGGGTGGGGAGAATGGGAGGTGTTCAAAGGACACAATATTTCAGTTAGACAGGAGAAATAAGTTGAAAAGATCTATTAAACACCACCGTGACTGTAAGAGCAAGGTAGCAGAGTATTATACATTTGAAAACTGCTGAGAGTGGATGTTAAGTGATTTCACTATAAAAGAAGGTATGTGAAGTAAGGCATCTGTTAATGGATTAAACTATTGCACAATGTCTCCATATAGCAAAGCATGTTGTATACGTCGGAATATACAATTTTTGTCAAAATTTAAGTTAAAAATAAGAGTGCTTCTGAATCTTCTCACTGAGGAAAAATTCAGTCAATGATTACAAAACAGTGCACTGCAGTATATATTATCAGTTAACATATATTTATAAATTATATATAATTGATTACTATAACCCTTGCCTGGTTCTGAGTGTAGTAAAACAGGGTTCTGTGTTAAATAACTAAATAGCTTTATGTATTGTAACACTTCTTAAATACTTTAATATAATGCTATATACATCAAAAATCCCAGACAGACATATATTGCAAAATGCTTTCTAGATATATTTGGCCATAGCACGTTTGTATATTTGTACACATGTATGTATGTATGTGTATAATATTAACAGTTCCCAGAACAGAGTTCTAGTAAAATTGTTTGACGAAGACAGGATTATAATGTACCCAAGTTCTTTAACAATTAGGCATATAATTTTGATTTTGATGTTTGGAAAGCTTTATATTATGTGTCTGTAGTAATGTGTTTGCAGTCAAGTTTTTATAAACAAGTATCAGATTCAAGAATATAAATGCTGGAATTAATTTCTATCATTTTAGTACTCCTTTTAAAGTAACATAATCCAAGTAATTCAGAGATGATTTATACTTAATATTTTTGAAGTATAAAAAGATTTAATTGTGCTAAAGGTAAATTATGAAAAATACAACTATTATTTGCCTCTGGAATAGAAATTTCTATTGTAACTGTTAATTACTTACTATGCTCATAGTTCCTCAGGTTCCTCATGGAATATTCTTCTGTCTAAATTTTAACATTACTTATAATTTGTTTTGCTCATGAAATAAACTGATGGGATACAGTTTTTCTACTGTAAAAACCTATGGTAACTTGACACAAACTAGAAACAAGGAACCTCAATTGAGGACTTAACTCCATCGGCTTGGCCTGTGGACATACCTGTGGGACATCTTGATTATTAACTGATAGAGAAGAGCCCAGCTCACTGTGGGCGATACCATCCTTGTGGGTCTGGACTATGTAAGAAATATAGCTGAGCAAGCCAGAAGAAGCAAGCCATGGTTTCTGCTTCAGTTCCTGCCTTGAGCCCCTCTCCTGGCTTCCCTCCATGATGGGCTGTGACTTGCAAGCTGAAATAAACCCTTTCTTCCCCAAGATGCTGTTTGGGTCAGAGCTTAACCACCATGGCAAAAGAGAAGCAAACAAGAGCTGTGACCCATCTCCTGATCTCAACTTCATTCTTGCCCGAATCTCACCAGAATCTTTAAGCTATTTTGCAATAAATGAAGAGTTTCAGTACATAACACCTCCTTTGGTGCAAAGACCTTTCAAAAGCAAATTACCTTACTGTAGTATAATCGTCAACTACTGAGTAAGCCCTTTTTATGAGACGCATATTTTATAGCATCATTCAAAAAGGAGTAGCCCAAGCAGAATATTGCACTATTAACATAACGTCAACTGTTCACCAGAGAACTCAAGTTCCTGTATACAAATTCAAAGATACATAAACAGTAGTCTGTACTGTTATGCCCTAAAAATAAAACTGAAAAAAAATCCTTAATACCAAATATCTAATCATAAAATATACAGTTATGGAAACTAACATTAAAATGTTCATAATTTGTGGCTGAAGAGATGGCTCAGCAGTTAAGAACACTGGTTGTTCTTGCAGAAGA
>NW_008360332.1:6015265-6017140 GCF_000622305.1 Nannospalax galili
CCCAGCACCCACATGGCAGCTAACAACTGTCCATAACTCCAGTCTCCCAGGGGATGACAGCCTCTTCTGTCCTCCTACCTACATGCAGGCAATACATGCATACACATAAAATAAAAATAATAAATAAAAGTTAAAAATAAAATAAAAATAAAATGTTCATAATTTGTGAGAAGTCTTACTTTATAGTTATAATAAGGAGCTTGCTGATCTTTATTCCATTGGTTTCCAGAAATGGAATTATTGACTTGCTTCATGATCACTTTATAGGGCACCTGGCGTCCTGCAGCATCACTGCAAGGAGCCCCCCGAAAAGGGACTTTTGCAATGGTGCAGGTATCATCCTAGAAATACAGAAAATGTTCATGTTAAAGATTATCAAGCAAATCTTAAAAGCCAAAACTGAGAAAAATAATGAAAACTACTTGTTAGAAATAAAACATATGCTATAAATAACCTGATTATATAGAAATAAATGTATAATCAAATGAAAATGCATGGCCTTCAGAAGCTTCTGTATTAAATAATTAAATAGAAACAAAATTTTAGCCTCAAACTATAGTTCAGAAATTTAAATAAAGCTTGTCATATATTCATGGTGGAACAAAATAATAGAGTAATATTACATAATAACAAATGACTGTTTTTACCTCAGACAGATTCAGGCAGGTATAATCATAACCGTACCAGGGGAGACCCATGACAAGTTTCTTAGGGCTAATGCCCATCCTGATGTAGTCACTATATCCTAGTCAAGTAGGGATAGGAAAAAAACATAGTTTTTCTCTTTTTAGATGTGTCAGTATGTTCATACAAGCTGTGCAGTCACTTAGAACCTCAAGTTTATAAAAACAGATACATTTAGGCAAAAAAAAAAAATACCAAGTTTTTCTAATATGTTAGAAAAGTCATCCCTTAAGAACTGTAAGTCCTATATCTTGCTAAGTTATTTCTTTTGGAATAACTAAAGCATCCAAATCAGAATAATATCAAAAAAAAAATTCACAAAATAAAACCATGTTAATTTTATGTATTATCTACTAAGATGATATGGTTGATATCTGAGATGCTAAAGCTTCAAGAAAGTTCTATTTCTTATAGAAAGCACCACGTTTCATGTTTTATAAATATCCTGTAAGTATCCCAATGACAGCTGGAGATAAGATATGTCCTTACACTTATTCTACAGTAATCTTTAGTGGAAGGAAACAGAAAAATGAACAAACTCTACAACTACAGATCTTTTTCTTGTCTAGTGCTAAAAAACATATTTCAACAAAAAGGTACTTTCAGACCATCTAGAGTATTAAGTTTACCAGTTTTTCAGAGGCTTTAATGTTATTCTGCCCTGTTAAATTTCTAAGAGGGATGGTATGTACTTCATTTCCAAAACATATTGGATAATGAAGCTTTTTTGTTGTTGTTACAAATGTTTTACTCTATTTTTAGAATGTTCACTATTAATGGTATGAATTTTTATAGCATGCTTTTATTTGTCACCATTTTGAACTTAATTACACATTTCCACAAGGAAGCACATATTTATTTATGCACATGTACACAAACATATAGAGTATATATGCAAATGTATTTTACAATACATTCTGGATACACAAGGGAGTTGCTAACTGAAGAATGTGTAATAGATTATAAATATGAAAGTCAAGCTGAATTAGAATGCTTCATTGATTTTTCATCTTTTGGAGATAGACATTACACATAAAACTTATCTGACAAAAGGAACTCCAAATACATAATTTGGGTTTTTTGCTAAAGTGAACATGAAATCTCAATCACTAAGTTATGTAGAGTTTATAATATTACATTTTTTATATTATTTATTTAATAACCATATAATTAGAAGAAGCATTTCATTAC
>NW_008360332.1:6017277-6050213 GCF_000622305.1 Nannospalax galili
AAAAAAGATCTCCATTTCCATTTTTAAATACAGAGTTTCATACAGAAAAATTCATTTTTAATGCAATTAACACTAAGATGTTTGCACATGCGTTTCTGATCTCTATATATCTGATTATTATTAGTCACAGTTGGTTACTTTCTGAGCTCCTTAGCATCTGAGCATGGATATAAAGTCATCAGGTAGATTTAAATGGCAATGTTTTTCACATCTACTAATTAAGGAACAAGTTTTTATGCTCTGAAGCATTATTTTTTTTTTAATTTATACACCCACTTCCCAGGTAGTACCCCCCCATAGCCTCCCTCCCCCGACTACAGCCCTTATACTCTCATATCCCTGCTACTGTCTGCTGTGTTGTCGGCACCCCCAGCCATTCCCCATTACTTGCCCTTCTGGTGAATCTAGTCAGCCTATCTAGAGGTCTTTGTTTTAGGAGGGACAGGGGTTCCTCATCTAGTGGCAATCAGTTGTCAATATTCCTTTGGATAAGATTGGGGTCTGCTGTTCATTTTCCCAGTTTTATGCTGGGTTAATATCTGGGAGTCCCTTTGGCCACCCTGGCCAACAACTCAAAAGAAGGTATCACCTGTTGGCATTGTTGCTTGTTATGTAGCATTTTGGTATACATATGGACTCTTATGAAATTATATTGGCTCCTTTAATCTTTGGTTATACCTTCCTTTTGGGTGTTTAAGGCCATACAGTTGGTCCAGATAAACTGATTTATTTTTACTCTTAAGGTCGTTTGAGGATCTGTTCCTCAGGGGTCACGTGGGCTTGGGAGGAGCCCCTGGTTGGTGTTACCCATATACTCATGGGTGTGGGGCCATTCACTGGAGTGTGGTTGACCTCACTCTTTAAGATGTGGAAAGAAAACTGACTCTACCTCCCCTGGAAGGCATCAGCTGTCAATAGCTCAGTAGCTCAGCTAGGGATGGGGGCTCACAAGCCCCATCCCACTCCATGCTGGAATGTTGGCTGGCTTGATCTTGTGGAGATATTGTTCAGAAAACCACAGCTTCTGTGAATTCATGAGTGCAGTGGTCCAGTCATGTCCAGAAGATACTTTCTATCCAGTCCTCCCCAACCTCTGGCTCTTGCTATCTTTCTGCTCTTCCTTCATGATGGTCCCTGAGACTTGGGGGGAGGTGGTATGGTACAGATTTTCAATTTGTGGCTGAGCACCCCGCAGACACTTATTACCCGCACTTTGACCAATGGTGAGTTTCCCCATTAACTGCTGTGATATTATTTTAATAAAAATATCTTGTCAGACTCTAAATAAATACCTTTCTCATGTGATTTCATGACAAAAGTGTTAGACTTGAAGTTAGAATACCCATTGAGTCCCAGGTATATAGTGCTTAATAGTTGTATAACCATGAGAATTTAACTCCTTTTCTCTCATCTGTAATATAGGGTCAATGGTAATATTAACTATCCCATAAGGCTATTAAAAGAATTAAGTGAAAATTTCAAACTTTTTGTAAATACTAAAGCTCTCCAAGTTTATTTTTATTCATTTTATTGTTTTTATAATATCTATAATACATTTTGAAATTTATAAAGAAAGCTTTTAAAATAGCATATATAAATAATTTATAAATACTAACGGGTGCTGTAGTGTCAGAGGTTCTGGGATGAGTAGCACTAATAGATGGTCATGAATTGGATTCTTACCAGTTAATGTCTGATTATAGGGAGCATTGGCTGCTGCAATACATTCCGACCAGATCTGACTCTGTTCATCATAAGACATCACGAAGAGAAAGTCACAGGCATCTGCAATTCCAGTATAATTATAGCACCTTTTGTCTATGCTCTTTGGGGACCAAGCTACATCAAAGGTTACCTGTGAAAAAACGTATTATTTTATGTAACATGATAAACATGCATATTGTATCAGATGTTTTTAAGCATATATTCTATTGCCTCATACTACCCAAGAAAAAAACTACTGCTTACAGTATACAAAAATGGGATTTGACACATGGAAATACATTTTGCTACTACATTTCACTGGCCCACACCTGTCTTTGAATATACAGTGACCAAGAGCAGGACACTACAGAAACGAGTTTCAAACCAAATGTTCTTAGAGGCTGGGCTGGTAAGATCGCCTGGCCGAGAGAAGCAGGTTTAATAACACACCATGGTGGTGCCCTGAACATGTGGCGAGTAAAGGCACAATGAGGAATTCCAGTACAAAAGATTTTAAAGTACTGTGCAGGTTACGTAGGGTGCTTGCTGGTACTACCAGATGGAGTTGTGAGTCCCGATGTTACAGTCAGAGAATGATGATGCTTCATGACTCAGAGATAAAGATTCATCAATTCAAAATCCTTAACAATCATCTAAATGATCTTATTTTCTGGAAATAGTCAAATGAAACGAGTGATAAATTATCTTTTATTTTGGTGATTCAGACTTCAACGATGAATCTCTTTAAAATATGTTTGCTACCTTAACTAAATATTAATGAATTTTAAAGTGTAGAAATGTTCTAAAATTCCATCAAATGTTTTTTACTTAACTAGGTACCCAGTAGACACTTAATAAAACGAGACACTATGTAAAACTTTGTATTTTAGCTAATTTATCCTAGCAAAACTTTCAGACTTTCTCCAAGTTCTCCCTGTAATTTTGAGTGTTCACATTTCTACAACAAATTGTTATGAAGTAAACTTTTTACATACTGAACCCCATTTTGTCACTGCCTCTTATTACAAAATGGGAGGTATACTGCAGTAATAGAATTAATGACTACCTCTAAGCAGTTACATTTCAAATCTGTCGTATTATTTATCTGCCTTGAACACTAAGAGTCTTTTCACTTGACTCACCTGTCAGGGAATGTCTTATATATTCTGAGAAGGTATTATTAAAAGACGAGAAAGCAGGCCTCTTGGACTTTATATCAGCTCCATTACAACTTGATCTCTGTCACTGATAAGTCACATAAGGCATCTGAATCAACCTTCCCACCTATGAGAACAGGGATATAGAAAGAACTCTTCAAGGCATTTCTAGCTCTTCTAGCTCTTTAATCCTGTGACCACAATATTGTAAATTCAAATCAACATTCCTCTAAACTCAGTTTCCCACTCCAAGCTCTCTGTTCTAGAAATTGTCATTTCCTAATCACCAGTTTAGGAAACTTTGAGCTGTCTCATGACTCCTTTTCTTTCATTTGAGTGGTTTTTCACAGTTCTGTTCCTTCCTGTTTTTTATTATGAAGTTTTCAAGTATTATTTCAAGATTAATCCTGTACAAATGATACACACATTTTAAAATACTCCTTTTCATTAATTCATTCAAGGATGGTAAATGGCTCAGGGTAAAGGCACATGCCACTGAGCCTGGAGACCTGAGTTCAATCCCTAGAACCTACATCATAGAAGGAGACAATCGACTCCACAAAGTTGTCTTCTGACCTCCACACACACACATACACCATGCTATATACATGCCATGTCGAACATGGGCACATACGCACGTGTGCACACACACTAAATGTAAAAACACTTTAATTCACTCAACATTACTTATTGGACGTTTTCTGAGTTATGTAAGAGTTATGCTGTCCTCCCACTCTAAGCTGTAATCTCTAGCAGTAGATGGTTGCTGCTTGCTAGTCCTCCTTTCTCCTGTACATTTTCATAATACTGCAGAGTACTCTTCTAACAAATCCATTATATACAGAATAAGCGTATTCTTCCCAGAATATTCCACAATCCAGCCTACC
Source organism: Nannospalax galili (assembly GCF_000622305.1). Classification (NCBI taxonomy): domain Eukaryota; kingdom Metazoa; phylum Chordata; class Mammalia; order Rodentia; family Spalacidae; genus Nannospalax; species Nannospalax galili. The sequence goes on from NW_008360332.1 coordinate 6,021,026, forward strand.
TTTGCAACTATATTCCCATGAACTCACCTAATATAAACTTTATGTAATATATTCACCTAATAGAAATTTGTCCTCTACCTCAAACATGGACATTGATATTCTATGCAAGGTTTGGCTCAATCTCTTTGATCTTGCCCTTCCACTGTAGTTTTATCAGGATTGGCAAACAATGTTTTACACATGCTAATTAGTTTCTAGTAACAGAGAATGAAGGAAAATAGAATTTCTGAGACCAAAACTTGAGATGGATGTGGTGCCCTGCATGCCAGGTGTTTGTTACTGTCAATCTATACTGAAAACTTGAATTCCACACTTAGAACATTTATTGAATATTTCCTGAGCGCAAGGGTTATGCCATCATCCAAATGTAAACTTCAAATTTCCTTCTTAGATGAATAAAACCATAGGTATATTAGTTAAGTCATTTAATTTTTTTTTTTTTTTGTCTTTTTGAGACAGGGTCTGCTTGTAGTCCCAGCTGACCTGAACTCACTATGTAGACCAGACTGGCCTTGAACTCACAAAGATCTGCCTGTCTCTGCCTCCCAAGTGCTGGGACTAAAGGCATGCGCCACCACATCTGGCATCATTTAGTATTTTACCAATGAGTCTGAAATTCATGATAACCAACTACACCAGAATCACATAACACACTTGGTAAAAATATAGTTCCTCAGGCTCAAGTCCAGAAGCAGCTGCTGATCAATGTCAAGAAATTGTAAGTAAGCACTCTCACATGATCCTGTGGGAATTGTTGTTTATAGTACCTGCACTGCTCTATCTTGGATGTATATTCACATATATAATATAGACTCGGAATATTTTCATTATATATTGGTGGGTTCTGCATCCAAGGATTCCACCAAACACAGATAAATTTTTTTAATTGTCTATGCTGAACATGCATAGACATTGTTCTTATCCTTCTCTCCTCAATAATACAAAATAACAGCGTTTACATTGTATCAGGTATATATAATACAGAGATGACTTAAAAAATATAGGCATGTATGCATAGGTTATATGCAAATACTATATCATTTTATGTATAGGACTTTAGCATCAGCATCTGCAGATATTGGTATCCACACAGGATCCTGGAACCAGTCTCAGTGGATGCAAAAGACAAACTCTGTGTGTGTGTGTGTGTGTGTGTGTGTGTGTGTGTGTGTGTGTGTGTGTCCCTTAAGTAGATTTAAGAAAAAAAAAATTGGCTTTGTTGAGACAGCATCTCACTATGTAGCTCAGACTGACCTTGAACTCAGTCTTCCTGTCTCCACTTCTTAAGTGCTGAGGTTTCAAACATGTACTGCCACATCTGGCAGGATTTAAAATTTTTAAAGGCAGAGACCATTTATTTACTAAGTAATCATTTTTTTTCAAGTACTGGTATCAAACCAAGGACTTCATGTAAATTTCTGGAAGTAAGTCCACAGTGTGCATATATGTGTGTCCACAAGCATTTATTCTCTTTTAAGACCCTGGGTTATCTTGATGTGTAACCTGGTTTAAGAATCAGTGCTCTGGAACCACACTGTCCTTTGTTACTTACACATTGTGTGGCAAGGTGCCTTGTGCTCTGATCTGCTCTGATCATGTTCATGGCAGTAGGAAAGCACCATGCCCACTGTCACAGTTCTAACAGGCTCTATGGAATTTAGAGTTGCCGTGGACCTTGAGTGCTTCGCAGATAACTCAGAGACTACAGAGCAGGTGAGACAATTCTTCAGAAGTATCTCCATTCTTAGGTACTAGCTGCTTCTGTCCTACACTGGTAAAAAGCCAGTTTAGGCCATCCTGAGTTCTTGCTACCCCATTGCCTATCTAATACTGCAGGGAAGTAGGCAGAGCAATCCCAGTGTTGTATTTTGATGGGACTAGAAGCTGATAACCTTGAAATTTCCTAACATTAAAATTCTAGAAAATATGTTTTAGAAAATATGTACAGAAATTCTTTCCCATCCAATCCTATAAAACTAAAATAGCATTCATCATGCCTTTGTGACTATATTTTGATTCAAAGACCACGAATATTTATTTACCTGCGATCCTTCAATCTCACGGTGGAAGACTTCTGTGGTTTCTTTGACCAAAGCTGTCAGTGCCTGATATTCAGGGGATAAACAATTAACTTCTTGCTCTATGTCTATATTAATTCCATCCATATATTGAGTTTTGGCCAAATCAAGCTTGTCAGCTATCCAGGATGCCCTGAAAGTAGGATCAGTGATTTCCTTTAGGGACACATCTCCTGTGGAAAAAGCGGAAATGAGGCATGCATATGCTTTTCATAGTTAAATGCCAGTTACTTCATAAACCAATTCCCAAAAGGATCAAAATGTCTTTAAAACATACCTCATTATTTTGGAATATTAAGCCTCTAATTTGTTTACCATGTGGAGAAATATGCCAAAAGAACTGAAAATTATTGTGCACTAATCTCCAATGTAGTTACTTCCTATGAGTGAAATCATTCTCAAATTAGAAGCAGAACTTGTAGACTATGACTAAAGGTCAGTGTGCTAATTAGGCAATCACTCAGAACCAGAAGTGGTTTAATTCCTTAAAAATATATGTATTTGTGAAATAGAGTTAATAGCATCTAAGACTAATGTTAGGCCTTGAAAAATTGACTCCAAAACAGTAAGGTCTAAAGCAAATGATAACAACTACCAACTGATCAGACATAGCTATCTGCTAAAAACATACCTTTCAGCACTGCTCTGGCTCCTTGTGAATGAGCGTAGCACATCAGTTCTGAGTCATATTTTCCAAAAACTGCCACAGTTGTAATCTGTGACCAGTCATAAAATTTCCAAGTTTTCTGTCCAACATCAAATACAAAGACCTATCGGGTCAACAGGGATAAGCATCAGCAGTTAAAACAGTATCATGCTGACATCCCAAATAAATTAACCATCGCCATATGCCAGACACTGTAGTGGGCATTGAGGGTACAAGAATGAATAAGACGTAAGGTTTTGAATATAATCACTGGCAGACACAGTGGCTAGTGCCAGGGCCTGAGGGCAGAAAACACAGTCTCTGTGTAACTAAATCTTTAGTATGGCTAACACCTAAAATTTAGAGAAAGTGTAGAAAAGAACCAAAAAATGGTTAATCTGGGGTAGATCATGAAGAAAAAAAACAAAACTATGTATCGGCCCCCTTGAGAAGTTAAAATTTTATCCTGAGGGAAATGGAGAGAACAAAAGCTTTTTTAAATTTTTAAATGAAATCACTTTATTGTAATGAGCTCACAAAAGCATTACAGAGCTAGATTAAGGGAGCCACCAAAAACAGTTGCCCAGTACCAAATTCTGTGCATCTCAGTGACCTTCTATACACGGGGAATGGCCGTTCTGAAGCCATGGAGCTCCATAACCCTTAAGTGGGTTTTACACATTCACTCTCAGTTACCTTTTATATATTTATCCAATACACACAGATGAAAAACACAGAGAAGAAACTCCAAAACCAATTAGCTTCATAGTTTCATGATTTACACATCCTTTTACCTGCATTCCATCCTTCATTGTGATGAGGAAGAAAGGCAAAAACATTTTTAAATGGAGAAGGTATGCATTCTAGAAAAACCCTCTGAGAGGGACTGAAGAGGGGCTCAAATGAGTCAGAGCAGGGAGCTGGTCGATGACTAGAACAGCGATGTCCATGAAATCTAGTGAGTGGGGCATGGTGGTGCATGTCTGTAGTCCCAGCACTTGGAAGGCAGAGGCAGGTGGATCTCTGTGAGTTCAAGGCTAGCCTGGTCTACATAGTGAGTTCCAGGGCAGCTGGGGCTACAGGGAGACCCTGCTTCAAAAAGACAAAAAGAAAAAAGAAAAAACGAGTGAGCAGATCAGGGAGCTCCGAAAATGGTAAAATTGGGGTTTTGTGGCGAATAACTAAGAGAAAGGGGTTTAATGATATTCGAGCTTCTGGCTGTTTCAAAAGCAGCCAGATAGTACATCAGTTACTATATACTTTTTTTTTTAATGCAGCCCACTTAGAATAGTATTCAAGTCCAATTTTAAAGCAGCTAATGCCTCTCCAGCATTTTTTCCTCAAAGATAATTCCAGAAGCACAAAAGCCTCAATGGTCACGTTCCTTCTATCCCGATGTGTTAATTTATTGATTAAGCATATATTGAATTCTAGTAAGATCGAGGAGGAGTATTTTGCTAAGTATTAGGGGCACAAGGGTTAACAAAGATAACAAGGTCCACTAGGTAGGTAATTACAGTAACATTAAGGACTGCAAGGGAATGCAGGGGGGTGTGACAGGATGTAAAGCACATCTGCTGGCCAGGTGGGGCAAGAAAGCATCTCCAGGACTGCAGTCTGTGAGATGACAAAGGAAGACTGGTACCTACAGACAAAAGAGCATTCGCAGATGAGCACAAAGCCCGAAGCTCCCTACAACTCAGAATTCTGGGATTCCGGATGGAACAGAACGTAGCTAGAGCACAGAAATCCTGAGGGTATGGAATTCCATAATACTAATAAGGTAGCTGGTGGCACTCTTTGTAGACCAGTAAGAATATGAACTTTATCTGGAGATCCATGGGACTCCATCAGCCTTTCAAGCAGGGGTAACTGCTCTAAAAACAGAGGTGTGGGGGACCGCAGGGAGAAGAATGGAGGAGGAAGGACAGTAGGGACCACCAACCATAAAAGCAGACATTTCTTCATCTTCCCACCCAGAATTAACCGTAACTCAGTTTTCTGCTACGCAATGATCCCGTGTACTTCAGTAACACAGAACGTGAAACTGAATGGCGCATTGTCTTGGATTCATTTTCTGTCAAACCTTATCCCAATCTTAATTCTGGTAATTAAGATTCAAGTTGTTTTAAAAAACAATTCGAGCCTGGATATACTAGTACCTGCCCCCAAACTTAAGTAGATCTATTGAAAATACAAAGGAAAGGGAGGGGTTGGGTGTGGTGAGGTGTAGAGTGGCGTTTATCACCCTAAAGCACAATTCAGTCCTCAGCATCCCTCCCCCAAATATATGTAGTGCAATAATCTAGTTTCAGAAATGGAAAAGGCCAGTAAAGAACCCATTTGCTATTACTAGATAAATGAGCATAATTTTGCTTCTTTGTATAATTCAAAATGCCCACAAATACAACATAACCTACTAAGTACTGAGTGCCACAACAAATCAGATTGCTACAAAACCACTTAACTAGGAAGGCTTTGTACTGAGACAGCTGAGTGCCTTGAACTCAGAACAGGTTAATGAGAACCAACTAAAGTCTAGGTAGGGACTTTCTGCCAGATCACAAAAAGACAAACACCTATCACAGCCAAGAATTACTTCGCTTCCAGATTCAGTCGGTAAAAGACTCACTCCTCGGGACTTGGAGCTCAGAGCTTTTTGCAATTTGAGTGCTGACAATGACTATGAATTGTTCTTTGCTCAAAGCAACTTTTTTTCCTTTTAAAAAGACTTTAGGTTTCCACACTGGGCAGATTCTCCAAATCCACTTCCGCTGATTTCTTCTAAATAACGTATGCATACTTTAAGAAAAGACATTTAAATGCCTCTGCCTCAAAACTAACCTACAAGATTAAGACCTAGAAATTGTTCCTTCATTGTGCAAAGGAATTTTTTTTAGACTCAATCCTCTAACGTCTCTCTATCCATCCAATTCCTGCTATGGTCATCAAACTCCAGTCATGTGTTTTTACCGCTGAGGCTGGGTAAAGGAAAAAATGTACTGAAATACCCGCTTTACCACCCTCCTGGGTGGGTGTCAGGGTATGAAAAGTTAAGGTCAGCAGAATACTGTGCTTTCGGGAGTTCTGGGTGCTGAGATTCTTTAATACTAAATCCTCATTGCCTTGGAAATCAAGAACAGGTTCCCGACCTTACCCGCTGGAGGCGGACGGGGATCTGAAAGGAGCTGGCTTTGGGATTGAGATGCAGGAGAACTTGGCTGCTCCAGCTGGTGCTCACTGAGCCCGGAAGTTGCTGAACCTGCCCTCAGTCTGTAAACAGGGAGCTGCTCGGAGGGGTGAAGCTGCAGTTAGCACCACACCGCCTCTCCTGAGGGCCGGCTGCACTCTACCCTCTCCCGGTCACGACGACCAGACCCGGGGGTGGGGGTGGGGGGTCGCTGACCTCGAAGTCCGGGCGGTGGCGGATCGGGCTGCAGAGCGCAGGCTCCGAGCACGGGCAGCCCCGGGCCCAGAGCCGCGGCGCCAGCAGCAGCAGGACAGCGAGCCTCGGGACGCCGCACAGCGCGCGGGCGAGGAGACGCGGGTGTCCGGACTGCGGCCGCCACATGCCTGCAGCAGGACGGCTGGGCCAGCGCTCCGCGGGCCACCTCGGACAGACCGGCCTGCACCCTGGGGCGGGGCCTGCTGTGCCGGGGCGGGGCCTGGAGGGGCGGGGCCTGCGGTCTGGGGCGGGGCCTGACGGCCTCGGGGCGGGGCCTGCTGCGGGGATGGAGGAGGGTCGCAGTGCCTGGCAGCAGTATAGATAAGAGGCCATCGTGTCTCTCCATCCCTGGGAGAGTTCCCAGCTCTGGCTCAGCAGCGGGGCTGTCAGAGGCGGTCTTCGACTCAGATAACGCTCAGCTCTACCACTGTTTTAGTCTCTCAATCACTTTCTTTGGCTTTGCACTTTGAGGTGGTCGTGTGCTGCCCTCGGAGTCTGAAAGCCGAGGGAACTCCAGAAAACGGAAAAGTTTGACCAAGACAGTGAAAAACTATGAAAGGAAGAAGCTTAAACAGCAGAAAAAGGTATGAATATAAGGAGACAGATTGTGCAGGGTAAACTTCAAAAAACACCCACAGTACACCAAGAAAGGAAGGAGCAGATGAAACCACAGCAGGATTCAGTGTGGAGGGACAAGAGTACTTGGATATGAGAAAGAAAATAGCAAAACTGAAGGAAACTATCTATAGAGGATAACATTGAAGCTGTAAAGAGGAAAAACCTGGAAAAGAAGGCCAAACAGGAATAAGTTTGAAAAGCAGAACTGTACACAAGAAATGAGGAACTCTCAGGGCCGTAGAAAGGAAGAGGCAAAGAACAGATTCCAAAAGCTTGGAGGGGGGCGGTCACAAAGAAGAAAGAATGTGAAGTTTCAAAGGGACATAATTTCTACTTAAAATTCTGCCAAATTGGTCAAGTAGGGGAGCAAAGATTTTCAGTTACAAAGATTTCAAAATATTTACCCAGCATACATCTTTCCTCAAGAAGCTACTAGAGAATTTATTTCACCATAGAAGGAACTAAACGGTGTAAAGGGATTTTTTTTTTTTAAATCTAAAGCAGGAAAGAAAAGGGAAATCCCCTTAAAAGAAAGTAAATCCTATGGTAACTTGCATATCAATGTGCATCTAGTCTGGATTATATTATGTTGAAGAATTTGTATGTCATGGAAGACCACTTTCTAGAAGGAACAGATAGTAATGATCAAAGTCCATGTAAACATCTTTTTTTGACAAGGTACAAAATAATAGTAGTAGAGATTAAGAAACCTAATACAGGGCCTGGAGAGATGGCTCAGTGGTTAAGAACACTAATTGTTCTTGCAGAAGACCCAGGTTCAAATCCCAGTACCCACATGGCAGCTAGCAACTGTCTGTAACTCCAGTTCCAGGGGCTCCAACAGCCTCTTCTGTCCTCTGCAGGCATTGCATGACACAGGTGCATTTACCTACATATAGACAATACGTCCATGCACATAAAATAAAAATAAAAATTTTAAAAATGAAACCCAATACAATATGTTCTTACTATAATCATTTCACTGACTCTCTTTTAAACAATACGTGCATGCACATAAAATAAAAATAAAAATTTTAAAAATGGAACCCAATACAATATGTTCTTACTATAATCATTTCACTGACTCTCTTTTAACCAACAAGACAAGAACTTCATGTCTATACCATGGACAATAGACCTGAAGGAGGAGGGTGTCACTGAGCCTTTTTATTTATTCTTGTGAATGTGGCCACTGAATAAACTTTTTTTCTCTGTGTTATTCTGTAATTTGTCTCTTTAATTGGCCTTTGGGACTAAATGGCTGAGTCTAACTTGTTAGGGCTGCCAGAGCTCACACTCTGACTCTAACTTGATATAACAATTTTTCACAGATAATAATATCTACATATAAAATAAGTAAAACAAATATCCACATATCAAACCTAAAAGAATCTCCAATAAATTATTGTAAATGGGAGACTGAAGGGGTGAAGAAGGCCCTCTACTGTGACTGGAGCTTTCCTCTGTAACCTTTCCTATTGTACTCCAGTGTCCGTGGGAAGCCAAGGTTGGATTCTGTTAGCAAGCATGTCAGGCCATCTTGGTATATGGAGGACATGAATTAGAAGATTAAAAGTTCTGTCATAAGTAGTGCTAGGCTGGAGGGGAGCAGAGCTATGTAACAGTGGGCAGACTGGGAACAGAAAGTTTAAGAATCTAGAAGTCCCAAGGATCAAAGGAATAATTCTAAATCATATTGGTGTGATCGTGTACATGTTATCTGGATTTCTTTATAATCCCCCAAGTGCAGTCCCCACCTCTGTTTTGCTTACTCTAAGTCTATGTTTTGGACTTTGGAGGCATGGGCAAACATGGATAATAGTACTATCAGATATGAGTTTTCTCATCATGTAGATGAGAAAGGAAATGCCTCCAGTAGACATGGCATTTCCTTTTAGAAGCAATGTAATGATTAAGAGAAAGGAATTAAAAATTGCATAGTATCACTTTTGGAGCATCAGTAAGTACTTAATAATTAGTGATAATGATGGTGCTGCTCATGGTGATTATTCATCACTTAATTCAAGCACATACCTCTAGGTGTGTGCAGTTCTTCCAGAGTTAGATGGACATCTGTTTTTCTCGTCACTTCTCTGTGTTTATTATACTATATTGTCTATTTAGATTGGTTTGTCCAATAATAATTTTTAAGGACTAGTCTGGGAAATTAGCTCAGAGGTAGAGCACTTGCCTAGCATGGGCGAGAACCCACGTTGAAGTCCCAGAATCATAAATAAATAGGTAAACATAAGGACGTATTTAATGTGTTGAGAATAGCATTTACTGTTGTGTCTACATGCTGAATGTAAGCCTGATAGCCACAATGTCCCCAAGTTCACAACCTTGGTAACAAATACAGAAATGTGGAGTTTTCAGATAGTGATTAGCACTGTGACGGCATTTGAGGGGGAGATAGTTGCTTTAGAATAGGTGGCTAACATTTGAAATGAAATTCTGAAAAAAAGAAAAAAAAAGCTAACCATGCAAAGAGCCACAGAGAATAAAGGCACTGAGCCTGACAACAGACTTGGCTTATTCCAGGGTCTCGCTGTGTGGCTGATGCGTAACAGGGCAAGGAAAGAGTGCTGAAGAGGAAGCCAGAGGCCAGTGTTTCTGTGCAGGGTAAGGGTTTGGTTGGGGAAACCCTTTTAAAATCTTTAATTGGAGAGGTGCCTTGATCTTATTTTAGAGGACTTAACAGAAGAGATCGCATACACTGTTGGAGCTGGCTGCATTTGTTGACTAGATACAGTTTTTAGTCAGTTGGTGCATTCTGTGTCATTATCAGCTGTTAAAAATTTGTGTGTATATGTATGTTCATGCATGCACACATGTGTGCACAAGTATATGCACATGTATGCATATGTGTGTGGAGGCCAGAGGTCAATGTGGGATGTCTTCCCCAATCATACTAAATCTTATTTTTTGAGATAAGCTCTCCCACTGAACCTGAAACTCCCCAGTTCAGTGAAATGGCTGGCCACGGAGCCTAGGATCCTCCTGTCTCTGAGTCCCCAGCATTGAGATTACAGGCATGTATTGCCACACCCAGGTTATCTTTCTTTCTTTAGACATGGATGCTGGGAACTGAACTCACTCGGGTCCTCATGCTTGCAAGGCAAACATTTTTCCGACTGAGCCATCTCCCTAGCCCTTTACTAAACATTTTGATTATTTACCATGATTCCCACGGAAGCTCGAGTTAGCTCAAAGTAGGGTGGGAATGTGAGCATCGAGGCTGTTCAGTGATAGCCTGCAGCGGAGCTGGAAAGCCATACTGCTGCACTTAATAAATTATTTACTATTTATAAAATTCAAGGAACTCATCGTTTTCTAAAACTCTCTTTATAGGCATCCTTTTCCAAGTCCCTAAACCAAATGTTACAAAATTGTCAAATAGCCAGGCGTGGCGGTGCTTGCCTTTAATCCCAGCACCTGGTAGGCAGAGGCAGGCGGATCTTTGTGAGTTCCAGGCCAGCCTGGTCTACATAGTGAGTTCCAGGACAGCTGGGGCTACAGGGAGACCCTGTCTCAAAAAGACAAATTAAAAAAAAGTCAAATAAATGAGGCAATAGTATTTTCACATCACCAGATATGCATGTAAGTATGTATTGCAGTTCTCCAGCATACTATAAAACATTCGAAGATAAAATAAACTTAAATAAAGTAAAACTTGGTGCTGTGAAGTTTGCATATGGATTCTAACGTTTCACTTTGGGAACATGGTACGAGAGCATCAGCAGTTTCCATGTGTGCGCCCCTCATGGGTGAGCTCTAGACTACCCTGCTGCAATTTCAGTAGCTGCTAGAAGAGGAGCAGTCTGAAAGCTAGCGTGTGTCTTTGGGGAGTCTCCTGTTTAAGCATCAATAGGAGTAAACATTCTCTTCATGGCTATAAAGGAAATTGAATATCATAAACCTCATAACACAATAACGATTAAAACACCAATTATAGCGTATGGGTTTAAATTTATTTTAAACCCCCTAAACACCAATAAAATTTTAAATGATGTAAATTCTCTTCCCAGACCCAAAATATTATCAAAGCAAAGATCTTCTTGTAGCTCTCACAGGAGAAGATAATACTTAAACTAGAAACAAGAATAAGTTAATTTGTTTCTACTCCTTGCAGACTGGAAAGGCTTAGTGTACATAGTGCTCTGATAGGGAATCAGATTTACTTTCCTGTCTTAGTTTGTTTTCTTGTTCCTGTGATAAAAAGTAACTTAAAGGAGTTGGAGTACTTTAGCTCACAGTTCAAGGTACAGACCATCATGATGGGGAAGTCAAGGTAACAGGAGCTTGGAGCAACTGGTTACATCACAGTCACAATCAGAAATCAGGATGAATGCATGCTGGTGTTCAGTTTTTAATGCAGCCTGGGCACAGTTGGAAGAGCCTTCCCACCTCCATTAGCTGCAAGTTAATTTGCCACAGGCATGCACAGAGGCTAACCCTAACCTAGATGATTCCCCAGGAGTGTGCCTACAGGCTTGTTTCATCAGTCATTCAAGATCCTCTCAAGTTGACAGTTAACACCATCAGGTTTCATCACCTTGAAGTTCTCTTGGGGTCCCCAGTAGCCCCATTCTTCCTTTCCCTAAACTGAATACTTTGAGAGGATTTTTATTCTGTTCTACTAACTTTTCCTATCCATTACTCTCTCAGACACACATTTGACTCTCATAGGAGTGGCCATGTAAAGTAAGAATGATTCTCAGCCTTATTTTACAGATAGAAGCTAAAGCACAGGTGGATGGCCCAAGGAGCTAAAGTTACTAAATGCGGAGCGTCAGGCATTTTACCTGAGCTTGTCATAGTAGGTAATTTTCTTCTTAGGTGTTTTTCTATCTAAAATCTGATTTCTGCCTTCAAGGGTTGATTATAGTTTGGTGTGGAGCTAGGATTTGAACTTGGCCAATGTAGCTCCAGGTCAACGATCTTAACCACAATGTTCTGTAGCCTCAGTTTTATGGCAGGGAAAAGCAACACTCAGGCTATCCTGAAACCCATCCCTCACCTGTCCCTTAGCAAGGAATCTATCTGCTCAGGTAGAGATGCACAGCATTGTGGAGCCATATGCAGTTGCTATAGTAACTCTATTTTTTGGTAGATGGTAATTTAAGTTTAAGTTAGATATGCCACAGTCTATTTTACCAGGATGAAGAAAACAGTCACCCATTCGGATGACACAGCTTAAAACTGCCAGAAAGTCAGCATCAGGGGTCAGCACAGCTTCTGAAATCTGCATGGCTGTCGTTTCCATATCTTTGAGGAGCAGCTCCTGAAGTGCCACCATACCCTTGTCTTTGCCTTCTGTAAGAAGTAGGTTTCAGCTTTTGCTTGGCTTTCCAGAATGGTAGGCTTATAGCCTTACTAAGAAATCCAGCCTTAGAGCAAACTAATAACTGCAAATAGCATCTTAACCTTAGGCTGAAAAATGTCTAACTGGTCCTAGTCCTTTATCTTGGGAACTTCTTGGAAACCCATCGCCTCTTTTCTATTAGCTATTCTTCACGTATTTGAAGAGCCAACATTTCCCCCTCCTCTGCTTCAAAAAGCCTTCCCTTTCTAGGCTAAATAAATCTGTTTCTTTCAGTGATCCTAATCTAACTTTCATCAGACTTTCATCGTCCCTACAAGTGGTATTGATGAGCTCCAAGGGTGGGATATAAGGCTCTTATGGACATTCTAGATCTGGCACAACCAGTCAATGCCGCATGCAGCACAGTTGTTACTCCTATAAGCTGACGTGCCTTTGTGCCCATCATATCCCTATTGGCTCATAATCAACTCATGACCAATAAAGCCCTTGGCTACGGAGGCTTGATAGGAAATATAAAACCCACTCTTACCCCTTTTACTGACATAGCAAGCTTGCTTAACTGAGAGGACTTCACACTCATCATGTAAAATTGCATCATATTTGAGCCAACCTATCCTGAATGCAAAGCCTCAGGGACACTGTGCTTTTTGTGGACTTCAATTAGAGAGGCTTAGAAAACAAGCCGACAATCTGTAAGCATAATACTTTTCAATGGCTTTTGTTAGCATGACAACGGTACTGAAAAGGAATCCATTTTCCTCCTGCCAAATGATGGGAACCAACACACAGAGACTGAGACCATCCTGCTAGCCAGTCCTCCCTGTCAACACGCCAACACTGACTGCGCTGAGAAGCAGGCGGCAGCCTTCTTTTTTATAGCTCAGCTTTAGCACTTTTAATCACAGCTCACATACTTGGGTGAGAGTCATTCCATTTCATTTAGTGTACGTATGAGTTTTCCACAATTGCCATAACAAAGTGCTTCAAATGAAACTGGGTGGTTAAATAACAACAAAAAAAGGTCCCACAGTGCTAGAAGTCCAAGAACAAGGTACACACCTGGCAGGTTGCTTCTTTCTTTCATTTTTTGGTGTTTTTGAGACAGGGTCTCCCTGTAGCCCCAGCTGGCCTGGAACTTACTATTTAGACCAGGCTAGCCTTGAACTCACAGAGCTCCACCTGCCTCTGCCTCCCAAGTGCTGGGATTAAAGGCGTGCACCACCACGCCCAGCCAGGTTGGTTCTTTCTAAAGGCTTTGGCACCTTGCTTTCGGCTTGTTGATAGTCACCTCCATGTTCATGTGGCATTTTCCCAATGTGTGTGTCTTCAAATTTTTCCTTGTTCCCATGGACACCAGTCATTGCAATGGAACCCACACTGATGATTTCAATTTTGACTATTAGGGGTTAGGAATTCAACATATGAATTTAGGGGAGGTCAATTCAACCTACAACATTTCCATGTACCCTGTAATGCCAGTTTCTTCCATGGAGCTCAAGATATAGAACCCTTCTGTATTCTAGTTAAAAATAATAAAAACTTTCCTTAATTTTCATAGAGACTATGATGATGGTGGAGTTAGGTATAGACATGGTAGTAGCAATTTTTATTAAAAAAAAACTGTGCTAAATGTAGTGGTGCATATCTTCAATCCCAGCACTCAGGAGGCAGAGGCAGTTGGATGTATGTGACATTGAGGCCAGCCTGGTCTGCATAGCAAGTTCCAGGCCAGCTGGGGCTAAAAGGAGACCCTATCTTGAAGAAGACTATGAAGACAAAGACAAAGAGGAGGGGGTGGGAAGGTAGAGGGGGGAGTGGGAGGAGGAATTGTATTATCAGTAGTATGCTCAAAATAGTGGTGGCCTAAAAGAATGGTCAGGTTCTATTGTGTCCCACCTGTTTCCACAGCCAGAACATTCGTCCTTATAAATTAGGGGTCAGATCAACTATCAGACTTAATTTTATAGAAAGCTGACATATCCTGATACTTCTGCTCCTTAGCTTACTGATCCTGTTCATCACTATGATCCCATGACTCTCAGTACAATCTTGATACTTTATTTTATGCAGAAGGTCTATCATTACTAGCTCTATGACCCTAGAGAAATACTTCAACCTCACTTGTAACTGAAAGCCAGAAAGATAGGAATGATACCCAAGATATGCATTCATTTATGAAAGATTTCCATGTGTCAGTCCTTCTGAGGCTAATAATTTGGGGTAACTGCATTAGTCTGTTTTCTGTTACTATAATGAAATTTCTGAGTCAGTATAACTTCATAAAGATAAGATGTCTATTGAGCTCATAGATTTGGAGGTTCAGTAGATACATTTGCTCAGCTCTGATGAGTCCCTTCTTGGCCACCTCGTTTTAAAACTTTTTAATAGAATTTTTGTGTATTTCATATAGAATACCTTAATCATCTTTATACCCTGTGATGGTTAATCCTGGGTGTCAACTTGACTGGATCTGGGATTAACTGAAATGAGAGAGGTCTTCTTAATTGGATCATCTGAAGCTGGAAGACACACCCTAAATGCGGGTGTTACCTTCTAATGGCAGCCCGTATAAAAGGCCACAGCAGAGGAACACACTGGCTTCTTGCTGCTTGCCGTCTCTCTCTCACTGGTGAGTTCGTCTTGCTGTTGTAAACTGAAGACCAGCTGATCTTTTGGATTTCGTCAGACCTTCAGTGCCAGATTGGGACTACTGAGACATCCAGCCTTGTGGACTGAGCGACTACGGATTCTCAGCCTCTCCAGTGCGGTGCAGCCATTGTTGGACTTTCTCGGACTCTATCCTGTGAGCTAAGCTGATAAATCTCTATACATATATATTCATTCTACTGGTTCTGTTTCTTTGGAGAACCCTGACTAATACATACCCCCTTCCCCATTGGCCCCCTCCAATAGCTGCCCCTCACTTGAATTCATACATTCTGTTATTTGTGTTAAGGTCTATCATGTCAAGTTCTTATCCCTAGATGTCCCTCAGTACAAGCTCATCCACTGAGGTCCAGTCGGCCAATCTAGAGTCCCTCCCTTTAAGAAGATCAGCTCTTCCTCACCTGGCAACAATCAGCCTCCAATAATTCTTTGTCTAGGATTGGGGCCTGCTGTCCATTTCCACAGTTCTGTGCTGGGTTTTTGTCTGCTTGAGTTTGCATGGGTTTTGTACATGCTGACACCATTGCTGTAGGTTCGTATGAGAAGAGTCCCAGATGTAGGACTCTATTTCCATATGGTAAGGCACCTCCTCCCTGGCTCTTACAGTCTTTCTGCCTCCTCTTCCACAATGGTCCCTGAGCTCTGGGTGGGTGGATTTTAGTATAGGAGTCCTGTCCAAGGACCCACACTCTGTAGACTCTTATTCTCTACATTTTGGGCATTTGTGACCTCTTGTCTTCCTGGCCCTCTATTGCATGGGGGAGCTTCATCGATGAGAACTGAAAGATGCATTCGTGTTCTCTTCATCCCTTGTTCTATGTTCTGTGAGCCTTAGGTGTAGAAGGTTGGATTGTAGATGTGCCACTTAGGCTTGGGCAATTTACAGACAATCTCTGTGTGTAAACAGTTGTGGAACTCTGTAATAATCTGTGTCTGTTGAAAAAGAAGCTTCTTTGATGAGTGGTGACTGGGATACTTACCTAAATTTAAGGATCCATATTTTACACACAGTAAGAAATTATTTGTGAGAGCCTTGGGGTTTTCCCTAAGATTCTATGACCTCTCCAGCTATGTGTATTTGGCTAGGTTTATAGTAACATACCATGAGTTTCCTCCCATTGAGTGGGATTTAAGTCCAATTAGATAGCTGTTGATTATCCCCAAGATAAAAGTGTCACTACTGCATCAATCTCGTTTGCTGGGTTGGTCATTGATGTGGTTTTTAGGCCTTGAAGCTGGGGCTGGATCATCGATTGATGTTCTCCCTTACAGCCTGTGTAGTGCTCTCCAAAGTTATGAGAGCTGCCTTCAGGGGACGTGACTTCAAAGTCAGTTCCAGCTCCATTGCTCCAAATCCTGTGTCTAAAGTATATCC
The DNA here is from genome assembly GCF_000622305.1 of Nannospalax galili. NCBI lineage: Eukaryota > Metazoa > Chordata > Mammalia > Rodentia > Spalacidae > Nannospalax > Nannospalax galili. The sequence goes on from NW_008360332.1 coordinate 6,037,181, forward strand.
TGTCTTCAGCAATAGGGGGCTTAACCTTCATGTTCTGGGAGGCAGTCAAGGACTGTGGCAATAGCCTGTGTCATTCTGGCAGTCTCTTGGACTACCCTGGCCAACAACTCAAAGGTTTCTCCTGTCTGGCACTGTTTCTTGTTATGTAGCCTTCAGCTATACACACAGACTCATGTAGGGATATTGTATGTGTGATTTTTCAGTAGGTTTTTGGGCTAATATGATTCCCTCTGAGTTTTTTTTAATACTAGGCATTATTTATCTCCCCCCTCTCTCTCTCCCTGCCTTATCCTCTTTCCCAACCCTCCCCATTTAAAGTGTCCCCATTTTCCCCATTTCTTCCTTCATAATTTCTGTCTGGTATGGTCCCACCTCTGTTGAGCTCCTTCTTCCTCTTTTATTTCAATCGATTCTGACACTGCCCCATCCCCACCACACTTCTTTTGTCTTTTCTTTTCCCTCCTTCCTCTTTTTTTTTCTCATTTTAAGGTCTTGGATAAAACAACCCACTCTCAAACACCACTTTCTTGAAATTCAGCAGTCATAACTTGGAAAAAACTTTAGGCCAAAGAATGTATCAAACGTCTCAATACTTCAGGTGACCACTAACAGAAGGGTTTAAACTGAAGAACATCCAAATTTTAAAAGGACCCTCAATGGAACCCTGACTGGTGGCATATACCTTTAATCCCAGCACTCTGGAGGCAGAAGCAGGCAGATCTCTAGGCCAGCCTCATCTACATAATGAGTTCCAGGACAACTAGGGTTACAGGGAGACACCCCCACAAACAAATTTTTTTAAAGGACCTTAGGGTGGGAGCGAAACTAATGCATGGCTTGGAGTAGCCGCCGCTGTGGTCTCTGGCCAGAATCCCTTCTACCTATCTACAAGCATGGGGACTATCTTTTTGGCAAACCTCTTCAAAGGCCTTTTTTTTGGCAAAAAAGAAATGCACATTCTCATGGTGGGCCAAGATGCTTCACAACAATCCTGTACATATTTGGTGACCACATTCGGTTTCAGCATGGAGAGGGGTGAGTACAAGAACATCAGATTCATCATGTGGGATGTGGGCAGCCAGGACAAGATCTGCCCTCTCTGGAGCCACTACTTCTAGAATACTCAAGGCTTGAACTTTGTAGTGGAAGCAAGGACAGAGAGCACGTGAGCAAGGCCGGTGAGGAGCTCATGAGGTGTTGGCTAAGGATGAGCTCTGGGATGCTGTTCTGATGTTTGCCAACAAGCAGGACCTTCCCAATGCCATGGATGCAGCCAAAATCACAGACAAGATGAGACAGCACTCTCTATACCACAGGAACTGGTACATTCGGGCCACCTCTGTCACCAGCTGGGACCGGTTCTATGAAGGACTAGACTGACTGTCCAATCAGCTCTGGAACCAGAAGTAACTCAGATCCACCACCACCCCTTTTCTCCGCACTCTGCTTTCCTTTCATGCGGCGAACGTGATTCTGTGGTCCTGAGTGACAGAAGCCATCTCCATGGGTTGGTCACAGTGTGCAGTTGCAGCCTGCAGCCAGGTTTTTATTTAATGTAAATAGTTTGTTTTCACGGAGACAGTTTCTGATACTCCTATGCAATATTACTTAGCTTTTTTTAAATTGAGCTTTTTAAATTTCATACATTTCTCAATCAAACCCAGACCCCCTCTCCCATCCATGCCTCCCCATCTCCCCACCAAATCCTATGCACTCTGCCATACATGCTGTTACTTAGCTTATTTATTGTAAAAAGAGAATCAACTCATTGTGAGTACTGAGAAGGGATTTGGGTGTCAGGGCACCTGGTCTTCTGGAGCCATTTGGCTGTAGACTGATGGGGGATCCATTTGGTGGTTGGTTTTTAACCCAAACTCAGTGCATTTTAAAAAATAGTTAAAAATACAAGACAGCCAGGGGTGGTGGTGCACACCTTTAATCTCAGCACTTGGGAGTCAGAGGCAGACAGATCTCTGTGAGTTTGAGGTCAGCCTGGTCTACATAGTGAGTTCCAGGCCAGCTGGGGCTACAGGGAAACTGGGTCTCAAAAAAAAAAAAAAGACCAAGAACACTTGAACACCCAAAAGGGAGACTATGCCTAGTATGCAGTAACGGCCTGAATGTTAGTCCATTGGACTGGCTGTTCCTGTGGGAACAACCACCATCCACTGCGAGGTCCCGTAGAGACCTTGTGACTCACTTGTCTTTGGGTAACCTGCATTCCGTAGCAGTATGTGTTTACCTGTGCTCACATGGTCACCGAGGGGCAGCTGGGAGCCACTGTGGGGTGCAGGGCCTGGCTTTCTTCTTGGTTGATGTGTGCCTGGGCTGGATGGCAGCTTACATTCCCAGGTTGCTTCTGGGCCCACTTGAATGAGCTGGCAGGAGGTCCAGGTCTCACCATCAGCAGTGTGTGTAAGCTGGGAGTGTCGGTCCACTCCAGACCCACATCCCAGAGTACCCCATCTCCATGTGTGCAGTAGCTTCCTCCCTCAACCTCCAGGGGTCTGATTTGCCATCAAAAGACGACCTCTACATTTTCCTTTTGTATTTTGATAAACACCGAAGAAGCTGGAGCTGTTAAATTTATCTTGGGGAAACCTCAGAATTGGTTTATTTGGTGTCGTAGAAACTCTTACTGCTTTCAATACACGATTAGTAATCAAATGTTTGTATGCTTGCTTTCAACTTTCATTTCGACAAGCACTGTAATTATAGCTGTTAGAATAAAGTCTCCTAACACTTAAAAAAATTAAAAAATAAATAAAAAGGACCTTAGACGGGTTGGGAAATACTGTTAACCAAAACCCATCAGAAGCAACAATCCAAAAGTCCTTTTTAGATAGAGGGGGTTTCCTGTGTGCAGTTTTCTGGCATGTGATTTGTATCATGTGCAAAGAAGACAGGCCAGAATGACCAGCGCACAGTTCCAGGAGATTAGTCTGAGGGGCCGTGCATGGAATTTGCAATTGTGCAATTTCTGCGGTACAAATCAGGGCCCTACAAATGAGGTCAGCCTGGTGGATCCAAATTCAGTCCGGGTCAAAGTCTCAGGTCACTGGGTGCAGGGCTGAAGTTCTGTGAGCAGGTTATAGCATTTCCAGTTAGCAGTTTGGGATCCCTGGACTCTGCTGGTGAAAATGCCCTTTTGAGAACCGGCTCTGTTTTCTGGTCTCTTATGATGGACTTCCCTCCACACACAGGGGAAACATTTCGTTTTGATTTATTTATTTTTATTTTATGTGAATGAGTGTTTTGCCTGCGTGTATGTAAGTGCACCCATGTCATACAATGCCCAAGGAGGCCAAGCCATTTCCCTTTCTTGGATCCCCTAGAAGTGGAGTTATGGATAGTTGTTAGCTGCCAAGTGGGTCCTGGGAACTGAACTGGGTCCTCTACAAGAGGAGTCGATGCTCTTAACTGCTGAGCCATCTTTCCAGCCTGAAATATTTCACTTTGAAAAAAATTAAGGAAAATATAGTAAAATGTTTCATAAAGTGAAATTTGTTTTTCAAGCAGTCTGTTAGTCTGAGATCATGCCTCTTTTCTTGTTTGTCAACAAGTCCTTCATTGTATAAAAAAAAGCAGAGCAGGGGGAAGTGACAGGTTCTTTTTTTTAATGACCTTACTTGGCAAAATTACAAGTTGATAACCATTGTCCCTTCCTAAAGAGATTCTGAGAATCCTTGGAGAAATGTACTCCAAATGAGGTTAGAAATAAGCCATTTTCTGTCAGCCCTGACAGACCACCCTGTTTTTCTGTGGTCTTCCTCTCTGGTGCTGATAACATAGGCAAGACAAAGGGACAAGAATGTGTTGAAAACAGCAGGTCCCTAAGGAGTGACTTTAAGCAGGGCTCCTGTTTCCTCCATGTGTCACCAAAACGTCAATCACTTTTAACTTAGTGATTGTGATGGTTAATTCAGTCAACTTGATACAATCGAGAGTCACTTGGGAAGAGTCTCAGTGAAGGATTACCAGATTAGGTTGGCCTGTGGGAGTGTCTATAGGCAGGTCTGTGGGGATTTATCCTGATTACCTTGAGGTGGGAAGATCTGCTCACGGTGGGTGGCACTGTTCCCTAGGCAGGGAATCCTTAAATGCATTATAGTGGAGAAGGCGAACTGAACGTGAACATGGATTAATTCACAGCTCTATGTCCCTGATTATAGACATGATGTCACTAACTCCAAGCTCCTTCTGTCTTGATTTCCCAAATATGATGGGCTATGATCTGAAACCGTGAATCAAAACACACCCTTCCTCCCTTAAGTTGCCTTTGTTAGTATATTGTATCACACCAATGGAAAACAAAACTAACACCGTGATTTTTAATATGCATGTATTTAAAACTAAATCATTTAACATGTTAAAAAGTCAGACCAGACCACTGCACAAGGCATCAGGGCAGGGTGCCCTCTCAGACTTGGCATATCCACCTCTGAGTTTTGTACACATATCCCACGCAGAGCTTGATTTAGAGTTCCAGGTGCTGAGAATAGAGCATCAAACTCTTCTCTGCTGGAAAAGAAAGACAGGAGATTCATAATGTCCACATCACTCCCTGGAGGGATTCAGCTTGATGTGACTACAGCCACATTGGTAGTAACTACGTTTGCTAGCCAGGTGACCTTGGCACCATTGCAAGCCCCAGGCAGACAAAGACACTGACGTCAACAGCAAGTTTATTGTGATGATATGTGGATGTTGTAACTGATGTTTGACATGTTAACAATTTTTGAGGGACTCCAGGCATACTCGGGTCAGCAGAAATCCCCTCGATCTAGCTTTCTACACAAAGCCCTTCTCCTCCTGCCTCAGGACACTGTACCCTCCTGTCTTATGTTGCCCCCAAGTAGCGTCTGGCCAAAGGCTCCAAATAAATGACACCTGTGCAACCTGGATGTACCTGCCTAGTTCTTTGGTCTTACAGCATCTTCTGTTTTTGGCTGTTGTTGGTTCTTATAGACCAGGATCCAGTTTTTCTAAAATACTGCCCAAGGACAGAAAAGATCTAAGCTAATTTAGGACCCACTATAAATCAGAACTTGGATTCTCTGATCTCTAAAATTAAAGAAAAATTTCTAAGTTGACTTTCAAGAGTCAAAAGGGGTGGGGCATGCCACTGTATATGGATTCTTCAATCCATGGCATTTTCATATCACCACCATCAAAATTCTATTGTTATTTCCTGGAGTCTAGAGAACATTTCCTGCCAAAACTGCTGGCAGAGCTGTTAAACCTACAGGTAGAAGCCTGGGAACTTATAATCACTGACCTTAGCTCCAGACCTCCAGTTCTGTACCAGGGGACCCAGGGTGTTGCTAAATGAAAGAGACGACAATGCAAAACACACAGAGCTGCCACCCAGGGTATATATTTCTGTTCAAGTGAGAGTAACCTTAAAAATAGAATCTAAAAATAGGGCTAGGGATGAAACTCTGTTGAGGAACAGTTGCCCAAACTGTGGGACCCCCCTCTGTTGATCTCCAACATTGCAAAAAGATTTTTAAAAATCCTCTCCCTGACACATATTGACATTATAAAACAATTCAGAAAACAAGAATCATTTGTAATTCTACCACCTATAAATTACCATGGTTAACATTTGACTAATAAGCTTCTAGAGATGCATGGATCAATGGATGGATGGATAGACGACAAGCACAGAGAGCCACACAATATTCTTTTTAGATGCATCCCAGTGCTCTTAAGAATGCATTACAAGTAGGGCATGGTGGCACACAGGAGAGGAGGCAGAAGCAGGCGGATCTCTGTGAGTTCGAGGCCAACCTGCTCTACATGGCGCGTTCCACGCTAGCTGGAACTACAGAGAGACCAGACCCTGTCTCAAAAAGACAACATACAAGAATGCACACATACACACACACACACACACACACACACACATATAATTAGTAGTTATCTATGGAGCCAGGAGTTGATGATGGTGAAGGAAAACTAATTTTTAAGATCAAACACATTTGAATTTTTCACAATTATGTAGTTTGTGTTACTGCTCTCACTGTTTAAATTTTTTTTTTTTTTTTTGGTTTTTTTTTGAGACAGGGTCTCTCTGTAGCCCCAACTGTCCTGGAACTCACTATGTAGACCAGGCTGGCCTTGAACTCACAGAGATACACCTGTTTCTGCCTCCGGAGTGCTGGGACTAAAGGCATGTGCCACCACTCGGGCTCACTCTAACTCCTTTAAAAAATATCTTATTTATTATTTTTATTTTATATGTATGCATGTATTGCCTGCATGTAGGTAAGTGCACCCATGTCGTGCAACGACCACAGAGGACAGAGAGGCTGTCAGATCCCCTGGAACTGGAGTTACGGACTGTTGACTGCCATGTGGATGCTGGGATTTTAACCCCAGCCTTCCGCAAGAACAGCCAGTGTTCTTAACTGCTGAGCTACCTCTCCAGCCCATCTAACTATTCACTGCAAAACTAAGGCAACCTCTCTTAGGAGTACTGGCATCTGGCTAGGCGCTTCCCTGGGCATGTCCTGGGTGACCGGGCCAGCGCCAGTGAGCCTGGCCAACAGGGATGCTGAGCGCAGAGCCTGCAGGGCAGGTTACCGGAGCTGCAGGATGGCATCCCGGGCGGGGTGACGCAGAGGCTCCCTAGCTGGGGAAACAGAGCGTCGCACGCGCCCTGGGGCCCGCAGCACACCGCTGAGGGTGCGGGGCTCATGCATTAAGATACCAACCTCCAGAGAACTAGAAGGCTTCTGTCCTCTAGTTCTCTGGAGGGGACACCGGATTGCCCTTCGGTGCAGGGAATCGGCCCAGAGGAGCCCACCCGGCCCATGGCGCCCTCTGCCGGCAGCACTGGGTGGTGCGTGGCCTCCCTAGGCTAAGGTTTTCTGGACACTGATTTTCCATTTTCCTGTCTCTCCATCTATACGCCTCTCCATTGATGTTTTTTTATTTTGTTTTAGCCAACATCAATTATTTTTCTTATAGTCCAAAGTTATACTTATCCATTGCAAATGAAAAACGGCTCTAGAAACAAGAAGAGTGTAAGGAAAACTATTAACAAAGCATCTTTAATTTCATGTTTAAAGCTTTTTTTTTCTAGCTTTTATTTTACACACATTCTCTAGGACAGTACACATTTAGAGGATCTCGACAAAGCCACTGGAAGAGTCAAGCAGGTTGGTTAACTGGCCCTGTTGAAAAAGGCCAACTAGCAGGGAGTTGAGCTCCCAGGCTTTATAAATGGGGCCTGCCTGCCTCTTGACTTGAAAAGCTATTCTAGTCACCAGGAAGCTCCTCTTTTTCCTCGACAAGGATTCCATATTCTAAAGCTCCCCCTTTCCCGGGGATAGGGAGGTGGTGGTGATCACTAAGCCTAGGAAGGAAATTGGCCTCAATATTAGGTTCCAGTAACTGGGAGATTCTGAAGGACTTTCACCATGAATGCAGCTCATCTCCCAGCCCTGCGCCGGTGCCAGGCTTGTTCCTGCTGCTCTCTGACTCACCACCTGTGGGCTTCCAGCCTCCCTCCAAGCCTCAAGTTCCAAGAGCAGGAAAACTCTTAAGGGCCAGTTTGTACCGTTTCCCTTCACTTCACCAAGTACTTAAGCCCTTCTGCTGTCTCTGTCGCTGTTTTCCTTCACATACTTCTTTGTATAATCTCAATGCTGGGTTGTCACTGCCACCCCAGAGAAGAACACAGGTGACACAAAGCTCGGCACACATAGCTTCAGGTCAGCCTCTGTATGCTACCCCCTTCCTAGACCCGGCACCTGAGTGAGACCTTGCTGTGGAAATTCAAAAGTTACTGCTCTGCTGGGTGTGGCTATGTTTGGGATTGGAGCCCTTGGTTTGAAAGTAGGCCAGCTGTGTCACAGTTTGCATGTGGTATCCAGGGTCTTCCTTTCTGCCTCTATCCTCTGGTCACCTGCAGTCCAGCAGAGGCAAGGCCAGAGAGAAGAGCCTGCAGGAGTAGCCCTGTCCATCGGTGCAGGCTGAGGGGATGACGTGGGGTGAGGAGGATCAAGTCAAATCCCATACCCATCCACTGAACTGGTCTAGTGAGAGATGCTTTGTAGAGTACTCTGTGCTCTAGGGATCCTGAAGAAGGGCTGAGTTCTCCTTCTATTTCTGATTGAATGGAAACAAAGGCTTCAAGAAGTAAAAGCCAGTGCCTGGTGATGCTGCAAAGACCAACCAGACCATGACTGGGGCTGATTGTGTGATTTTGATAGTAAGTATGGAAAGTTTGAAGCACTGAGATAAAGGCCTGGGCTTTTCTTAGACTTCTTAGCTGTGTTCTCAATGTCAATTATCTCAGCCCAGTGTACTCATGCCCTAAAGGGATAATAGTATCCCCTAACCATAATGTTTCCATGATTGCTGTGGGATTAGCACGAATTAGAAGCATCAGGTATTATCCTGAAGTTGCATTTGCCATATTTTTAGCCTTGAAAGGATTCATCTCTACCATCAGTGTTGAAGCTTCCCACTTAGCAATGTGGTAGACTAATGGAGGGGTGACTAGGCAGTAAACTGGTGGTACCTCTACCATGTGGTGGCAGTATCACATCTGTCAATCAAAAACTTTGAACTGGAATTGTGTTTCACTAAATTTTTCCCTTTCTGCTGGGAGATCTGCCCTCACTTAGGGTCTCCCGGTCCTGACACAGATTGGCAAACCAACATAAGACGTTCTATTTGGATTTTGCATAGTTTATATGACATCCAGAAAAGGGGATGACTTACAGAGACATGGGTTCTCATAAGCTTGTATTTGGATGGCCTGCCGCCAGCTCATCCTGGCTGTGGTCCGTCAGCTTTTCAAGCACTGAAGCTTTCCATGGTGCCTTCTCACCAGTCCAAGGGCCTCATCTTGTCGCATCTCGGGGCCCCCAAGATGGATGGGGAGTCCACCTCACCCTGCCTTTTGCCGTGGTCTATTCCAAAAATGGCGACTACACCATTCATGGCTGTGCTTGAAAGTCCACACCCAAACATAAGTCTGGTGTTTTCCCAACAGCCACACAAAATGGCGAGAGTGTGGCCTCCTGGTTTGCCTGGCTAATTTCTATAGCCCCTCCCCTTAACGGGCTTGACTCCTTCCACAGAGCATGGGAAGGACGTGGGACCATGGTTTGTCAGGGGAACATTTGGGTCACAAATTGGAATTGATATTTTATTTATTTTTTTATGTGTATGAGTGTATTGCCTGCATGTATGTGAGCGCACCTGTGTTCTGCAATGCTGAAGAAGTCAGATTCCTCTGGAACTGGAGTTAAGGATGGTTTGTAGCCGCCATATGGGTGCTGGGAATCGAACCTGGGTCCTCTGCAAGAGCAGTCAGTGCTCTTAACCGCTAAGCCATCTCTCCAGCCCTGATATTTTATTTTTTTTGAGACAGAGTCTCATGTAGCTCAGGCTAGTTTTGGGCTTTTTCTGTAGTGAAGGCTAACCTTGACTCCAGATCGTTCTGCCTCCACCTCCCAAGTGGTGGGATTACAGGCATACATACAACACCACATCTAGTTTACGTGGCTATCAGTGTTTGAACCCAGGGCTTCATGCATTCCAGGCACTCTGCCAACTAAGCTATATCCCCAGTCTTGAAACTGACCTTATTGCAGTTAAAAAACCAAGACTGGGAGAGAGGTCAAGCCACTTACCCAGAGGAACACAGAACATGACATGGCCAGGACTGAAATGTAGCCCTTAGGGCTTTTAACCGTCCTGTCTTCCTTCCATCTTCAATCAAGATAGGCAGGATTGCCCTGAGATGTTGCTGGGCCTCACGACTGTGTGTCATGCTGAGGAGAGCAGAGAAAGGCACAGAAGACTTTAAGCTCTTAAGTGTTCAGTGGTGGGAGGACGAAGCTGTTATTCTTCATGCATTTAGAATATTTTTCTTTTAATAATGCTTCCACATGCCATAACACTGCTGAAACATGCATTTGGAAGCCTTGTGAATGTTTTATAGAGTGAAATTTCAAAATAGACAACTTAATAGGCCATTTGTATATTAAATGAGTCACTTCAGCTTAAAATTCCTTTCTTGTTTCTCAGAACAGGTAGAGTGATTGTCTGTCCCAGAGAATAAATGCAAAGAAGCGCTCAGCGGACCTTGGTAAACACTGAGTGGCCAGTTGGATGCAAAACACTTGCTAGTCTGCAACTTGATCATTTCAGAACTGGGCTGAGTTAGGACACAGAAGCGGACTGTACAGCTATGATGTAGAACTTGACTTCCTAGGGGCAGACCATCTAACTCTGGCCTGGCTGAGCAACAAGAAGAATCTTTCCATGAAGCAATGTAGCTTATTCCTTATTCTTAGCCATAAAGGTCACACTGAAGCATAAGAGCATTATATACCTTCAGTCAGCAGAGTTTGAGCATATTACTTTAAAGGGCAGACTGATCCCCTGTTAGTCCTGGAACTGGACTTTGAGGGTACCCATTATCTGGCCTCTCACAACCAAATTATTCCCAGGGTGTATATGGGCAGGGAAAGATAGGCCCTCCGAGGTGGAAAGCAATAACCATGATTATCTGGAATCACTGTTGGGGACAGAACAAGGTAAAAGTACAAAAGTAAGCTTTAATGTGCTGGTGAGTTTTAGTCAATTTGATCCAGAACCTGGGAAGAGGGAACCTCAGTTGAGGAATTTCCTCTTCCAGACTGGTCCGTGGACATGTCTGTGGGGCACTGCCTTGATTGCTAATTGATGTATGAAGGCCAAGGCCACTGTGAGGGGTGCCATGCCTAAGCAGGTAGCATGGGCTGTATAAAAAGGTAGCTGAGGAGGCCAGATGAAGCAAGCAAGTAACAGTGTCCTTTTGTGGTTTCAGTTCTTGCCTCCAGGTTCCTGCCTTGGTTTCCCTGGGTGATAGTCTATAACCTGTAAGGCAAATAAACCCTTTCCTTCCCAAGTTGCTTTTGGCCATGGTGTTTATCACAGCAACAGAGAAGCAAATAGAACATCGAGAATGATGGTTCTTTTAGAATCCTGTCAAGGATTTTTCTTTTGGTTGGCCTGTTAATTTCAATTATTCCCTTATCATGAGAATTTCATACTATCATTAATCTTGTTTTCCCAGGTATGGAGGATGCTCAGGTGCCATTGGTTCAGGGGCAAATCTTGCGGCCTGTCATTCCTATTAACTATGAACACAATTCAAGGACCAATTTGGACCCCAGGCACTGAGAATGGAGTGTTAGACATGATACAGGAGTCAGGGAGATGCTCTTCTCCTGCAGGCTTCTTGGAACAGAACATTCCCCTTTCTCACATCTCTTATCTAACCACAGTGGGTGACAGTTGGAGAAGAGAACTCTGCTAGCTATGAAGATGCTAGTATCTCCTGTCCTTGGGGAGAGAAGGAAATGAAGTTCCCACTAAAACGAGTCAGGAAAGTTCTCTTGTTTCCTCAGACATTAAATTGATCCAATTATATACACAGTGAGTTACTGTGATGGTTAATACCAATTGTCAACTTGACACCTAGAATCACCTAGAAGATTAAGCTCTGGGCATACCTGTGAGGGTGTTTTTAGATTAGGTTAAATGAGGTGGGAAGAGCTGCCCTAAGTGTAGGTGGCACAATGCTATGGGCTGTGATCCTGACTGGAAAAAAAAGCAGCCGAGCACCAGCATGCACCTCTCTCTCTCCTCTCTCTGTGGAAGCAGTGCAGTCAGCTGCCATGCCTTCCCCCACGGTGATGGGCTGTACCTTCAGACTGTGAGGCCAAATCAATGATTCCTTCCTTAAGTTGCTTCTTTCAAGTATTTTGTCACAGCAATGATAAAAAGAACTAATCCATTTACCTTCTGAAAATTTTCTTTCAATCCCAGGGAACTACTACTAATCTGATTCTGCAGAAATTGTATGAACAAGCCTTCTTCTCTACCATACATACACATAGCCGAGCACCAAATAGGTAGAGTTAGGGAGCAGAGCTGCTGGGGCTCCTCTGGCTTCTCTGCCAGCAGCACTCCTCCCCAGGGGCCCCCTTTCTGAAAAATATCCCCCATCCCTGGCCAGACAGCAATGGGTCAGGCAGACTATTTTCTGTAAGAGCTGGAAAAAAAGCAGGCTAAGAGAAAAGTTTTAGCCAACTCCTTCCAAACCTCACTTACAAGAATTTCTGTGACTTTCAGTCAAAGTTTGCTGTGGTGGGGGCAGCACTGATGACCACACCCCTTAAATGTACAGCAGGTAGCTAGTTGAAGAGAAAATTTAGCAAGAACCTTACCCAGTTGTGAATCTTGCTACAACTGGCCTGGAAGTTACGCCCACTGGTACAATAGTGACACGAAAATTATAGAAGAACCAACTACTTTCTAATAAGATTTAAGGTCTGCTTCGTAGGATGGAGCCCATACCTGACATCAGGCTAGGAACCAGAGGCTAGATAGCCCATGGGCCATTGGAGAAAGCCTAATACAACTATTCTGCTAAATAGACATAGTATTAGATTGATTTCCAGTGACTTGTTGCTATGCCCATAGATAAATCTCAGCAGAGAAGATTCCTTATACAGCAGATAGTGATTAACACAGAAACCCACAACTGGCCAATGTGCCAAGAGTAAGAGGCCATAGACCACGTATCCTTGAATAGGACACCTATATCAAACTTCTGCCTCCCAAGGCTCAGGGATCGTTGTGGAAGAGGGTGGGGGGATTGTAAGAGTCAGAGAAGGCGAACGACCACAAAGAAACAGAGTTTCCAGACAGCTGGTCAGTTTCTTGTATGAACAAACTCACAGCAATGCTGACAGCATGGACAAGGCCCACGGAAGCTCACAGCCAGATAAAATCCCAGCATAGACAGGGAAGCAGGTAAGAAGCCCCAACCCTGTCTGAGGAACTACTACCAACCAGTGACTGCTGGGAAGGGAAATTCAGTCTCTTTTAAGGGTGAGAATCTTAGTGGGTTGACCAGGCTCCAGTGGATGAACCCATACTGAAGGGTATTTTGCAGACACAAACCTGATTCTATAGGCCTTATATATATATATTTATATAAATATAATTATGAGTACAT
>NW_008360332.1:6051742-6067843 GCF_000622305.1 Nannospalax galili
CTTAATAATAAAATTATCTTTTTCAAAGTTTAAAACCTCATTTAATTTTATGTCTTATAGGGTTTATACAGAGTGTAATATTGTATAACTGTATTAATTCAACTGTAAACCTAAAAATTTACAGCCAATTTTGAAAGAGAAGCATCTTAGCTCTGAAAATTGTTATTGAATATGTCAATGCTGTTATAACGAAATGCCTCTTCTAATTATATGGTTATTAAATAAATAATTAAAAAACAATTATATATCAGATTAATATATAAATATGTACCTAAAGTGTTATGGTGAATATATATTTATAACATATAAATAATACATAATTTATGAGTTATATAACATATAACATTGTTTATATTTTCTTATATACTCTCTAAAACTGTTACCATGCTACAGTGACAGGCCAGGCAAGGTAGCTAGCTGCACAGTGTCAGTGGGGCCCATATGCTGTCACTGCTTGGCCCTATTGCTCAGTTGACACTGCATACTGCTAACTGAAGTTATAACAAGAATGCTTCAATTGCCTTAAGTGTCACCATTCAGTGACAATTCAAAACAGTACTACAGGACTTCAAGACACAGATTAACCCCAACTCAGTAATAATAGGTGACTTCAATACCCCATTCTCTTCAAAAAACAGGTCAGTTGGGCAAAGAACAAACAGAAACATCTAAATTAAATTAGGTCATATATAAAATGGATCTAACAGATATCAAAATTCTTATTACCTGTGCATACTCATTATGACAAAGAGAGGGAACTGGGTTTTGCATATTGTTCTATTAAGGACTAGTGGAATGTGGGTTATTTTGTTAAGTAGAAATCAAAGCATTGTTTTATCATGTCACCATGCCATCTCTTGAATGAAAGAACACAATGTGTGCTGACATTATCTGACAAAGAATTCATCACAGAATACCCAAGTAGTGGGAAAGTAATGGCTAGAAAAAAAAAGGAAAACCAAAACTTTCTCCACAAAAAAAATGTCTTCACAAAGATTAGCAGTGAAAACAAAGCTGCAACAGAACTGATTCTCGGAAGGGCTCATGTGTTAGCCTGATGATCAAGACGGCTTCCAGTGACGAGGTAATGAGGTTTCACTGCTGCAGCTGAAATAAACTTAAGATTATTGGATTTCTGGCAAGAACTGTTATTGTTCCAAGAGCTGGAGAGGCCAGGAACAGCATCAGCAGCATCACCCTAAAAAGGAAAAGAAAAATCGTCCGGCATGGTGGCGCACGCCTTTAATCCCAGCCCTCTGGAGGCAGAGGTAGGCGGATCTCTGTGAGATGGAGGCCAGCCTGGTCCACATAGTAACTTCCAGGTGGGTTAGGACTAGGGAGACCTTGTCTGAAAACAAACAACAAAAATAAAAAACACCAAAAGTAAAGAATCAACAGATATTATAATATTGCGTAACTGTTCAAAGAGGCAAAGAGAAACTTAAAACAATGCGGCATTGGCCAGTACAAACAGTTGACATGGGGTAATTACAGGTGGTAATATTTTTACAGGTGTTAAGAAAGCACTAATTCTGTATAATCTGAAATAGAATCTACTAAAATGTGTGTGTAGAAACAGATATCTGCAAAAGGATTGCATCTATGTGGGTGTATTTTGCAAGGACAATAGCTACCATCAATTATGCCATCAGCAAACTTCCTTTATTCTCACAGACTTAGCCATTGTCAATTTCCTGAGTGCTTATGATATATAAAATCTGAACACACTGATTTACTCAGTCATATAATAGTTTGATGATTTAGTAATGGTAAGATTTTATTGACTTTTTTGAGCTCAGGATCAAGATTGAAAGTTTTTTCAAAAAAGATTTAAAAAAAGATTTATTTCATGTGTATGTATGTATGTATGTATGTATGTCTGAGTGCATGTGTGTGCACCAAGTTCATGCAGGTGCCCAGGGAGACCAGAAAAAGGGGTTGGATTCCCTGGACCTGCAGAGCTGTGATGTGGGTGCTGGGAACTGAATCTGGGTCCTCTGCAAGAGCAGCAAATACTCTTAACCACTGAGCTGTCCCTCCAGCCCAAAGACTGAAAATTTCTAAGCAGAAAGAATCACCATTTTTGAACACTGGATGGCTTTGGAAATTAACTTTGCTATCGACTTGCTAATGTTTCTTAGAGAATTCAAGCCAACATTATAAGGCAAGATGACATTTATATGTGAAAAATTATTTTGCTATAAAATAATTTTGATGATGACCAAGTGAATCAGCATGTCAGGTTGCTTTATATTCTTCCCAGCTGCCATGAATTAAAACAAGAAACGAAATCATCATTCCCCTACAAATTTGTAGCAGATATAATTTCTGAATTGCAAGTTAGATTCTTGCAGCACTTTTAAAGTCTCAATGTATGCGTAAAGGAAACATCTACATTCAAGACCCATTCACTGCATAATTGAGGAGATCCTACCTATCCTTCTATTAGAAGCGATTAATTTTCACTCTAAATGACAAACCTTAAAGCAAGAGCCTCATTCTAACAAGTGCTTTCCAAACAATGAAAATGCCCCATTAAAATCATATGCTCATGGAAAGATACTGGTACCGGGCATTATCAACTGCATTAAAAGACATTTGTAAAGATTAAAATATGTAAAATCTAAGTACAAATCAGCATTAACAATGAATAGTTGCAATTAACTTTGGTGATAGAGAAAACTAACTTTGAAGTTCAATAGTTTATTTTATTATGAATTTCATCAAGAAAAATATTTTCTCTCTTGTTACATAAGTAACAACATGTAATTGTGTCTTTAAATAATCTGGAGAGATGGCGCAGCAGTTTAGAGCCCTTGCAGAAGACCTGAGTTTAGTTCCCAGCACCCATGTTGGGTGTCTCACAATCACCTGTAACACCAGTTCCAGAGGGTCTGATGCTGTATTCTAGCCTCTGAAGGCACACATACATGCAGAAACATTAAAAAATAAGGTGAAATCTGTAAAAATAGTATTAAAAGGACAAATAAAATCCCTCATCAATTAGATGGAGAAAATATAAATGAATCCCTCCAGAATTCTAGCTTAGTGTGTGAGCCAAGGTAAAAAACTTGCATTCCAATATATTGAATTCCACAATGCATCTCAAACTGTCAATGAAATATTCCTTCTGATATTTTAAAAAGCATGCTTAGGACATATAATGTTCACAGTCTTAAAATGTAGGTTCCCAGATGCCTGTTATAAGCCATGTATTCAGCTTAGAAAGAAAGAAGGAATTTGCCCATGTATAAAACATCCCTATTCTTCTCATAGATCTTATTAAAGACAACAGAATAAACTCATATGATCACTCAAGTGGAAGAACTTCACCTTCAAATTCCTTCAGAACTGTCTCTGTCAGATCATTCCCCTTGGAGCACTCCGGTTGATCCACTACTCAAAGTGGGAGTTGTATCATTCTATGCATCTATGATGTATCCTCCAGTGCTTCTAGAACATGCCTTCAGGATAATGCCCAAGCTTCCATCAGGGACCCTATTTCAGTCTTTCTTGCCAACCCCATTCCTTTTCCACAACCCCAACCTTTACACTACTTGACACCTGTGCATACCTCCCCTGGTTCACTATGAGTTAGACTTTAAGATACAGCTCTGGGCACCCAGCAGCCCTATTTCAGCAGCAAGGGAGAAGGTCCCTTGCCCTGACCCTTTCTTGGAAGCTATGATGATGCTGCCTTATGTAGAACCAGCATCCAGCTTTACTTTTCTATTCTTGAAGGCTCAACACAGTAGGCACTCAATAAATACTGGTTACATTCACTTAGGAAGTGCAGAAGCCGCCTTCTTTTGTAATTTAAATTTTTCATTTTTGTGACTATCATACCCATTGGGTATTGTCTGCATTATTTCCATCCCTCTAGTCCCCCTCCAACTCCTCCCATGTCCCCCCACTTTCTCTCAATTTCTTGTCTTCTTTATTTTTACATATTATATATATATACATGTATATATGTATATAATGCATTGAGTCAACTCAGTGCTCGAGTGTATCTGTGTTTAGGGCTGCATGTTTGGGACTGGATAACCTCTCAATGAGCCGGTCCCTGGAAAAGACTGATTCCCCCTGCCTCAGCATCCATTGATTGCTTGTAGCTCTTCATCTTGAGGTGGGACCCTGTGCAGTTCCCTCCGTCCACCTTGGCAGGTCAGCTTTTGTCATTATGCAGATCTCATTAGGCCACACTGTGGAGAGTTCATTGGTGCAGCTTCCTATCATGTCTAGACTACTTTAAGTAGAAGCAGGGGTCCGGTCCCTCTAGCTCTTACGTTCTTTCTGTTCCCTCTTCTATGATGTTCCCTGAGCCTTAGGTGGAGAAGTATAATTGTAGATCTGTCACTTAGGGTTGGGGCACCTCACAGACATCACTTATTTTGTGTTTGACCAGCTGTGGAATGTCAAAGCTTCTTTTTGAAATAGACACATACTTTTAGTGCACAATGATCAGCTACTTTTACTGCTACTTGAACTGAGTAGTTTTATAGATTCCTCAATCTACCCTACCTACTCAATTTCCAATGACCCTAACTCATCTATGATTCTGCTCTCTTCTCCCCTCCCCATCCAGTTAGATGTGTAATCTCACCAACTGCGTACTTCTCTATTACTAGGGCCAGGGTACCTCAACATTAAAACACTGTCTCCCTGAGCAGACCCTGTCTGATAAAAAAAAAAAAAAAACAGTTCTCTCAAATGCCTCTGGGTGGACAGCTCCTTTGACTACAGCTGTATCTTAGTATACCTAATAACCTCTCTATGCCTTTTCCTGTCTTGGTGAATTCTTTCTCAGCCCAGCTCAACAGCCTGACTCTACCTTCCTGCACATTGCTTCTTAGCCTGTTATTTATTATTCCTTTGTGACCTCATGTATGCCCACAGTTTCAATAGCCACTAATGTGTTGACTCAGATCTTAATTCTCTGACCTCTCTTTGGAGCTTCAAAGCTTATTGCATGTATGCATACTTGATGAAGTTAGATGCCTTAGAAACCCTGCATTGAGTATGTCCAGGTCATTCTTCCCATGCCAGGGGGTCCCAACATCAACCTTAGGCCTGATGACTTGCTAGAAGGGCTCTTTGAGACTCAGTTTTGTGCTCCTGGTGATGATTTATTACAGCAAAACAATATGGAGTAGAATTGGCAAAGGGAAAGCCCAGGGCCAGGGTCCAGGGGAAAAGCAAGGCACCAGCCTCTGGGTGTCCTGGCGCAGCTCAAGAATGTACCACCACACATCAGAAGTGCGGCTACAGAAATTCACCCAGCCCTTGGTACTTGGAGGTTTTATTGGAGGTCAGTCAGGCAGATGTGCAGAGCCTGCTCATGTGACTGGCATCAGCTACTCAGGTTCCAGCCCCCACCCCTGACACAGTATGTATTCTCTACATATGACATCATTAGGAGAAACTTACCTGTCTGTGGATCAGCACCATCCAGTGCCTGAGGCATACAGGTATTCTTAGGTGGAATAGGCCAGGGCTATTTTTCAGGAGCCAATGGAACAGTCCAGGAAATAGATCTTCCTTGGGAGTATTGTGCAACTCAGGTCTGCTGAGTTAACTACTTCCAGCACAACTCCCAAAGCTGTTCTCTTAAAACTGCGCTCTGTCACCTCCTGAGCTGGGAACAAGCCTGGGTTGTTCCACTGAACTCAGCAGCCAATCAAATTCCACCAAAGTCCACCCTCCTCTCAGTCTCTGCACTTGGTCTCTGCTTTCCTTCTAGCAATTCAGTATACTCCTTTCTTCTAGAAGCTAGATTCATGACCATTATGATGGAGGTATACATGACGAAGGCATCTGTGGTAAATGTCCTCATAGAGGAATGTTCATGGTACTGTGACAGAGGGAGACAGTCTTCCGTGTCATATTTATGGCTGAATTATTCAATAGCATTGCCAAGCCTTCAGGATAAATTCAGAATCCCTTGTTTCCATAAGCTGCTAACCTAGTCGTTGCTTACCCTCACACTGGTCTCCAGCTTCCTTTACTCTGGCCATTTGTAGTTTCCCTGAAGGTCATGTGGCTCTTCCTCTGATGGAGAATGTTCTGTTCTGTCCAATGTTTGCTCTTCAATATTTAGCCGAGGCATTCTCTCTGCGCCTCACTCCCAGGCCAAGATTCTGCTCTCCCTTCTCTGCTCTCAGAGCTCGGACACCTTTGCGGAGCCTGGATCCAGCTGTGCTGAGTTGTCTATGTGCTGATCCTTAGCAGCCTGCAAGTGACTTTCAAAGTTACACTCACAGCACCCAGTGTAGCCATTAGAGCTGGTATTCGACAAAATTGCTGAATGAAAGAAAGTTAAATTCTGAGGGCAGAGAGTGATTAGCTGCCAGCAAGATCCAGGGAAAGCTTTTTGGAGGTAAGAACCCTTAAGTTGATGTTAAAGGATGTTGTGCAGCCATTTCTTCTGCACTGAAACATTACTTCCTGCAGGGAGGCTCATAAGGCCCAGGGGGCTGGTTTCTAGATTCACAGGCCCCTCCTCAAGGTTATAAGTAGTAACAGTTGGTGGGGGAAGAAGACTCTCCAGCCAGCTAAACTGCCTTGTAAATTGTGCCTGGGCACAGCCTTCCCAAGTCGCCACCCATGTCGGGGTGGGCTTGTGATGAACCTGCCTTTTGTAAGTGATCCCACAAACTCACTGGTTCACTAAAATAGACTTAAGTGGGATTATTTCTTTGATCTGGGTCAGTTTCTTTCCCTCTTCACCTGGGAAATAGGTGAATAGGTGCGGAGTTAGAAGTAAAAGAAATTGCTTATAAAGGCTTAGTTAGGATGGTACCCAGCACAGCTAGAGCTCAATGCAGCATTTTAGGCAGACATGTGACAGTCTCTGTCCCCAAATAGCAGCTTGGGTTACAGATGTGGTGAATGAGGAAAGTTGGCATGGGATTTTGGAGATGACCAGTAGCTGGAATGGGGAGACAAAGGGATGCTCAATTGCATGAGCTTTATTACCACATATTATTCCTAAAACTGCATTATGAAAAAGTATGCAGTAAAACCAGAGGGCATATGAGGAAAAGAGGTAGAAGCACAATACTAAAAATTTTAGCCATTATGGTAAAGGGATTCTAATAAAACGGCTACTTCATCCATTCCATGGTTAAGGAATGCACGTGAACTGCAATATACTTCATCCTATGACTGGACGTTGCAGCAGTCGGAGCAAGTTCCAAATGGTGTTGTGGTGGAGGGGTGCCTGAGATCTGAGGGGAAAGTGGTACTACCAGATACATGTGGGGTGCTTTAAACAGAATACACTGAGGTAGTGGGAAAAGATCTGATGTTCTGTGTGTTCTTCAGCTTGGTTAAGATGTAGAGTTTTCTGCACTTACCCAGTGTTCTTAGAGTCACATAGAAACAAAGACAACTATTATATTATGCTTAAATTATTCCCTAATATGTCAATTGCACCGGGACAAATTTCTGGTGTCTTTTTGTTGCTTTTGTAATGCATTGCATTTATAAAACAAGTGTTACAGGAAAACTGACTATGTCTTAGATTACAACTTGCTTCTTTCCTGAAAGAACTGTATCTGAGGCATGAATCAAAGGAACTAGTTCTTGGTAGAGTTGGATGGGGGTGAGACGACGATTAGGACTCAATGAAAAATCAAATTAGAGTTCTGGTTACTTGAAAACACTGCACCATACATAGGGTACCCATACAGTTCAATCACGAGTAGCTTCCCTCACTATGAACATCTTTCAGTTTGGACAATGTATAGTCATCAGAGCTATTAAGCATTCTGGGGGTCTAGAGGAACAGATTCATGAGTCAGTAAGAATGTGTTTGTCCACATCCTGGGTCACAACAGAAGTCACTGTGTTTGGGGTCCATTCTGCTTTACGGTCCTCACTGCTAAGGGCAGAGTTCACTTTTGAGATTAACCATGGTCTGTGCCTTAGATTATCAAATAGTTTAACCTGGAAGCATTTATGAGTTGTTCCTTGCATTAAGAGCTGTGCTCTTAAAAATGAGCAACAGTGCTGTGGAAATAAAAGAATGAATTTTCATATTCCAGTTAAAAATTTCCATGTTTTGAGATTATGATTCTACATGAAAAAGGGGAATCTCAAGAGACAAAACTAAACTGCTTTAGGTGCCAAGCCACATCATCATCAGCTGAGAAAGAGTAGACCTACACCCCCACATCTACTAGATAATTCAGGTAAGATATATTGAGACTTGGTGATTGAATTAATCAGAGTCAGTTAATTTTTAAATAGGTCACTTTAGAGAAATTAGTGAATTGCACACATGTCAACTATTGTAAGAAATTGATCACAAACTGTAAAATGAATAAAAGATTATTTTTCCCTTAAAACACATTTAATATTAAAGCAGCTTGTTTTAGAACAACCTGCCAAGGCAATGTGTGGCTAGATGGTGGGCTTCTGTTTTTCTGCGAGTCATTTCCAATGAAAATTTGTTTGGAAGTTTAATTTCATTGACATCAAATAACATATTTTAACTATTATATATTTCTTTGCTTAGATGAAATTACAAAAACAATAAAATGGAAGGTAAAAGGAAATTTAAGGAATTCTCAAGGTAAAAAATAAAAATGCTTAAAAATTGATATGCTTGGTGCTGGAGAGATGGCTCAGCGGTTAAGAGCACTGGCTGCTCTTGCAGAAGACCTGGGTTTAAATCCCAGCACCCACATGGTGGCTAACAGCCATCTGTAACTGCAGTTCCATAGGATCTGACACCCTCTTCTGCCTCCACAGGCATTGTACAACATGGGTACACTTACACACATGCAGGCATAACACTCATACACATAAAATAAAGGCAATGTGTGGCTAGATGGTGGGCTTCTGTTTTTCTGCGAGTCATTTCCAATGAAAATTTGTTTGGAAGTTTAATTTCATTGACATCAAATAACATATTTTAACTATTATATATTTCTTTGCTTAGATGAAATTACAAAAACAATAAAATGGAAGGTAAAAGGAAATTTAAGGAATTCTCAAGGTAAAAAATAAAAATGCTTAAAAATTGATATGCTTGGTGCTGGAGAGATGGCTCAGCGGTTAAGAGCACTGGCTGCTCTTGCAGAAGACCTGGGTTTAAATCCCAGCACCCACATGGTGGCTAACAGCTGTCCTAAGTCCAGTTCCGGGGGATCCAACGCCGTCTCTGTCCTCTGTGGGCATTGCACAATGTGTGCACTTACATCCATGGAAGGCATAACACTCATATACATAAAATAAATTTAAAAAACCCAAATTATAAAAAGCCGATATTCCACAAAAGCATTTCACACCCGAGAGGCTGAGACTTGCATGCGATTGAACTTCTTCATTAACTGAACATTAGACATGCAAGTTGATCATGAAAGTCTGTTCTAGGCCAGAATAACAGAAGAAAAACTCCATGAACTGGAACTGCAGCAGTGATAAGGGAGAAACTCAGAAGACACGGTTGTTTAAGTTCCAACTTTCACTAGGTGTATGACCTTGGACTCATCATTTAACAAGAGTTTGTTATTAACTCTAAAAATAAGGGGGTTAATATTCTCTCATGGGCTAATGAAAGAGACAAAATGTGTTCTGTGCACTGCATTTTAATAAATGGGTAAAGGTACCATTTGAGCATTTTAAAAATTATGAAAGCTTCAAATACTTTTTTTTTTTTTTTTTTTTTGGTCTTTTTGAGACAGGGTCTCCCTGCCTCTGCCTCCTGAGTGCCAGGATTAAAGGCGTGCAGCAACCCAGTTCAAATACATTTCTTTCAAAGATAAACATGTAAAACTTCCAGTCACTAGTAAATTCACTGCATAATATGGTTTAATGCTTTTTAACAACTGAAATATTTATAGCATCAACCACACGGCATAGCAGACTAGCAGACACTGCCAATGCTCACCAAATAGCTGTTTATACTTCCTAATAATGTTTGAAGTTAGGCTACAGGTGAAAGGCTTGCATCTTTCAGGAATGGACCTTAAAAAGATCCCATTCCATCCACCAGCCTGCTCCTCTGATTTGACAATGCTCAGGACCACTGCTCTAAGTGACTGAACTGAAGATGGAGGATTGCCTGAGCCACAGTGAACTTACGTGAGATTTGAGCTTTTCCCATCATGTTGTATGGCTTTAAGCTTGTTATTTTTAGCATGACCTATTCTACCCTAAGACTGCAAAGATTCAAGCAAGAATGGGAACACCATCATACAAGGATTTTATTCACGTTGAGAGGACCTGTAGAACCCAAATGTTGGTCCATTTATGACAGAAGGTAAAGGCCTTGAAGAGTTGCTAAAAGCTCTTACAATATGACGGTAATGAAACCCTTTGGAAGATTGCTAAGAACTTTGACCCTGAGAAGTCCCAAGATAAGAATGGGGAAGGTGAAACAGGGCTCTTCCCCCACCCACTGCAGTTACCCAGAAGTCTTTGTTTTCCAAAACTGCCACAGTCCTGTAACCTTTGGCCATATGTTTCCACTTATCAGGTATGTGTTATTTGTCCTTTGCCTGCATTTCTCGCATGCGAGTATAAATGCCCCCAAAACTTGAGCTAGGGGCTGGCACCATTACAGATGATCTGGGTGCCAGTCCCGCTCGCGTAAAAATAAACTCCCTCTTCTCACCTGACTTTGGCTGCTGATCTCATCTGATTTTTCCATAACACATTCCTTCCAATGAAGAAATGTGCTATTAAAATTCATCAGTATTTCAATATTTCTCAACAACCAATATGCTGTAAACATTACACCTGGTACTAATATTTCTAAATTCTAAAGAAGGGGCACTGAGGTCTTTGTGTGTTACTGATATTACAGTATTTCCTAAGCCCTCCGAATTGCATTATTTCTAACTAAAGTTTCATTAAAAGAACTTCAAATTAGTCATTTGGTTTTACATTAAATAATTTAATCAACAGTCCATTCCACTCTAATTTACATTCAACTCCAGGAGGGAAAACAATCAACTGCAACATTTTTAGACAAAGCACAGGGACAACCTGTTCCATTAACCTTACCTGCATAGCTCACAACTTTTCAATTGTTTTCCCACTAGATGACAGCCACCATCTCCTGGGGGATAGTCTTATCTGCTTTGTATGTCAGCTTTTGTGAAAAAACAAACCCAGTAAAACAATAAATCTCTTCCATCCTACTTCCCATCACACACAACAGCAGGATTCATGTTTACTGTCAATGGGCGAGTGGACCTGAACTGTGTGACGAATATGCTACTGATTTATCACCACTAAGGTTTCACAGCTGGTACTCCTCTCAGAGATTCTCAATGACAGGGCATGTCCCCATCCCCTCATCTTCAGGGACGGATGTAACAAACCGTGACATGTAGCAGGGACTCCATCAAAACTTTCCAAATGAAGAGTGAACACAGAGATGGAAAAGGGTGTTTACTAGAGTTCCATGACCCATACTTTAACTCCAATCTAAGAACACAATTTACACCTGTATATACACTTTGAAGAATTTTTACAACAGGGAAATCACAGAAAGGCCTTGCTACTCAGAGCTCCACGCATACACACTTAAAAGGCCTCTCCTGGGGGCCCCAGGAGCTTTCATATGGTCAACAGGGGAGGTCAAAACTGAATTTCAGACACTCTCCTTATCAAGCACTATAGAATAGATTTTCTCATAAAAATTGTGTTATCACAAGTTTTTGAACCATCCTGGTTTGCTAGGGTAGGAGTCATAGAATTCTGTCCAAGTAACAATAGCATTTCATTTATACGATGAGGTGACAATTTGCCGTGGATGGTCCTGTAAACCCAATCATTTAATATATTGCTTCTGTAAGAAAATACCCATTTATTAAACCTTAGTTATTATTTTCTGGTGTGATTAATTTTTCTATTAAGCATCTAATAACCACAAATTACAATTATTTAAAGGTAGAAAACTATCTCAAGTTTTCACTGCCATTTTTATGCTTTGAAAATTCAAAATGGTTATGTCAAGTATGTAAAAACAAATGAGGTACAAAGTTTCAGATCTTCATATTGATAAACAAAAAAACCCTGTCAAATTATCCAGAGGCTTTCGAGCCAAGAGACACCATGGCACTATCATCAAGTCATAACACCAGCATGGCTGTGTTGTTTGTACACTGCAAATGCCTACAAAGGAAGAGAAACGAAATCCTGAGTGTCCTCGTGTAGACTCATATTCCCAACATGGAAACCATTCAACTCTCTAGGAAGTTTGGGTGATATGGGATTTCAGAACTGGAATGGACAGAAAAACAAAAGTGAGCTGGGGAGATCCTCAACTTCTGACAGATCGATGCAAACACCAAAGGTGAGCTAGGGAGATCCTCAACTTCTGACAGATCAATGCAAACACCAAAAGCACAAGGTCTGGAGCGTTTACCATTAAAGTCTCACATTCCTTTCCAAGACGATAATTTAACCCACTGTGAAATGGAAACATACAACAAAAAACCAGATAGATGCTCCTTTCTAGAAAACCCTCCTCACAGAATACAGCATGACTCAGATGAAAAATGAGAACGTTTACTTCTAGAAAAGTCTGTCATGGAGACCCCCAAGGGAATCCTCAACAAATATATAAGTAATTACTAAAGAACTTTGATTGCCTTTCTTCAACAGCAAAACCATTCTATCCCAGCAGCTAGCTTCCTTCCTCTGGAATACAGTAGTAGTTCTGAAATGCTGCAGTATTTTAAAGAGTAAAGAAGTGATTGTGATCGTGCACCAGGCTGAAGGTATCACTAACGTTCAAGAGCTCAGCTAGCTCTTAGAACTAGAAGTATGGTTACTACTCAGTACATTTATTCAGTAACAAAGCCTCGTTAGATAGTGATCTTATCAGCCCTAGAAAAACGGCTGTTGCTACATAATTCCACAGTCATACATAGTGAATGGACAACACAAGTTTTCTTTTTTGGGTAGTGTGATGAATTTAAATGCAACAGCTACAAACAGGGTTTGTGTATGTAAATGGCTGAGCTTCTAGGAAAGAGGAAGGCAGAGGAGACTAAACTACCACATCAAGCAAGGACTTGTGTAGGGTTCTATGTACAGAGACAAGCAGGGTTAGGCACTTAAAAGCTTTTGGATGAAAATCCAGGAGAAGAGCTTGGGCCTAGGTCTACATTTATTATTACTACCAATAAAAACATACTTTCATGAAGAAACATGCAAGCAGAATCATGAGAGAAAAAAAAAAAAAGCTTAAGATTGTTCTGTAAATGAAAGATTGTCCAGAGTAACATATCTGGATTATAAAAGTCAATGTTTTTACATTGCCTCAGTTCTTTATTAATGGTATCTAATTGAAAAAATTTTAATTAAAAAATTACTGGCAATGATCTAAAGCCCCGACTGGTACAGATACAACTGCACTGATACCATCTGGTAAGGAAATACCACCATCCAGACAGTGTGAGCATCTTCTATCATCCAAATATCTGAAACCACGATTCTTATACTGCTATTCAAAGGTACTTAGTTTTGCCTCTATTACTCCATTACCAACACTCCTCTTAGAAATTATAATATCCACATATATAAAATAAAAATATAATGCTTTAAAAATCTCAAAAATGTCATGTAGTAGCACTCATTATCTAAACTCAGCTTCCTGGAGTAACTTTGAACTTTTATCGCCCAGATGGCTTAAAAAAAACTTTAAATGTAACATGGCAGTGGTTCTAATATATCTGTAAACAGAATACCACTAACAAACTTTTACTGGCATGAGATACTATAATTATAGTGTGAAATTTTTAAACCTTAAAGCCTCTTAACATAATCATGTATCTCTATGTACAAAACATACATAAACTTCACTTTATTTAAAACATATGAAAGAGGTAATTCCAAAATCACACTAAACATAATAAATATAGAACTTGCTTTGTAAAAATCTACAGTATACATTCAAGTAAAGGCTAAACTTCCAATGCCAACTATATTTGGGACAAAAATTAAACATTTACAATAACCAGTTTCCTAAAAGTGCTATTTTTCAATACCTATAAGAGGAAACGCATTCTAGTGCTTTTGTTTCCTTCCAAACATCATACATTCCTTTATTCACAGAACCAGATGCTTCTGTTACTAAAATACATATCCAAAGCTTTTGTATCCTTTGAAATAGCTTAGCATTTCAACTCTTTGGGGGAAGACAGGGGAAGTCCAAACAAACAACTCAGACCACCTTAAGTTAGAGGACTGACTTTATGGTTCACCCTGTTTTAACTTAGATGCGAAATCTGATGCATGTATTAATGAAAAAATTCCAGTCCATGTATCTAAGGCAGGTTATCGCTCTCTGCGTGAGAATCTTTGTAGGTTGAGGAGCACCTGCTGTAGCAGCCTTCCCTCGACCCAGGTCTCGACACCACACTCCACTTCGGATTTGCACACTCTCTTCCAACTTCATTTCGTTTAGTCTCGTCAGGAGTTATATTTAGCACATTGATTGAACTGTTGGGAAAAGAAAGAAAAACTTTAGTAATAATTAGCCCCTTGTTCCCTCTATTTCAGAAAGTTTGATTGCCCCATGTCTCCTGCTAATAGGAAATTGATTAAGAAAATGAAAGAGGAAGGATTTCAAAATGGCCCTATTTATGCCTTCTGTCCACCCATTGATTTATCTAATGTGTATTTTAAAAAATCCTTCAGTGAGCAGGGTGTGGTGGTGCATGTCTTTAATCCCAGCACTTGGGAAGCAGAGGCAGGATGATCTCTGTGAGTTCGAGGGCAGTCTGGTCTACATAGCGAGTTCCAGATCAGCTGGGGCTACAGGGGAGACCCTGACTCAAAAAGATCGCCCCCCGCAAAGAAAAGTCTTCTTTGAAGCATGATATCCAACCAGCTTCAAAACAAAGAATCTATTCAAATGATGACTTCAAAACCTGTGGACTTGAGCTAATGAATAATAGATTTTTATCAATTGAGTAGATTTTTTCATAATTTTTTTCTAAATATATATGTATTTCTTATGATTGTTATTTATTAACTTAGCCTCAGAATATAGCAATGCCAAAAAAGTCAGGTTCCTTTTAATTTTAAAAATGAGAACAAAAGCCGGGCATGGTGGCGCATGCCTGTAGTCCCAGCACTTGGGAGGCAGAGGCAGGCGGATCTCTGTGAGTTCAAGGCCAGCCTGGTCTACCTAGTGAGTTCCAGGACAGCTGGGGCTACAGGGAGACCCTGCTTCAAACAAACAAACTAACAAACAAACCAGCTGCAATGAGAAAAAAAAAAAAAATTAAAAAAAAAATGAGAACAAAAAACTTGGTTAAAATTTACTGATACTTAAAAAAGAAACTTTCTTAAAATAAATCCCGTCCTCAGAATCACAGTGCCTTGGCGCGCTCAGATGAGGGCTATGTGGAACTTGGCTCTGTCAGTAACTTGGTACACTAGTAACCCTGCATGGGACCCATGGCAGTCTTTCTGGTAGGTTCACTCTGCAGTGAGGGAGCAACGAGGATGGTAAAGAAGAGCAGCCTCAGATTCCTGCATCCGTTACAAACCAGAATTCAGAGTGCCTCAGAGCAGGTGATACAAAGTACTTATAATAAAATCACAACCATGTGAAGCCGCATGGCTCTTTGTGTTTGCTCGTTTCATTCTCAGAGGCTACAAGAGCTTCATAGGTGCCCTTAAATTCCAGTTGTTTCTAGGTCACTGATATCTTGTCTATCATGGCCCCCATAGATATTTGTGTTTACGTAGATATCTGAAGTCACTGATGTTTACAATGGACCAAACACTGTTTAAGTGCTTTAATATTTAGTCACTTGTACTCACGACACCTAAGGATGTAAGTGCTAAAAGTTGGATTTCTATCTCTATTAAACACAAAATAATGCCTTTAAAAAAGACTTATGTTAAACACTTCATAAATAAAAATAATTATGCAATACCCTCAGGTCACTCATACACCTCAGTAATCCCTCAGTCATCTCTGTAAGTAAGCTCAGTAAATTCACTGGTTTCCCAGGAAAACTTAATGAAACATTGGTTTGACACTAGAACCTTAGAAGGGGATAAACATTGCTTAATAACCCCAGGAAAAGAATTCTCACAATAGACAGAAAATTTATGTTAATG
>NW_008360332.1:6068005-6077501 GCF_000622305.1 Nannospalax galili
TGAATAATCTTAAAATTTCTAAGGTCATAGTTTAGTCAACTAGTTTAAGGAACAAAATATATGTCTAGTCAAGGTTTATCTGAGAACATTGGGTTTTTGTTCAAACTTTATCTACATAGCACATGGTAATTAAAAGTATCAAACTGATGAAACTAACCTTCTTGGATGTTTAACAACCATACTTTAAGGCCTATACTAATCTGGTCAGAGGGACTTGACAGTTTTTGCTCTGTGCCTTCCAAGGTTGACTAAGTTCCAGGGGACTATGGAGCATTTCTCAAAATGTCCTGTAATTGTGGTGAGTCACCTGTCCTCTTGTTCGGGGAGTCCATGGAGATCCCATCAGATGGACTTGAACCAGCGTCCAGTCTACAAAGAAGAAGGTCAACACAGAGGAAACATTTCCTCCATGCTTCCAAGTGAAGCCAGCCATGGTCGAGCAGGACCTTTGACTTATCTTCAAATAGATGGAACTGGTAAAAGAAAGGAGCTAGGGGTTCCTCTCAAGCCCATGTGACCCCCCTTGGAGGGATGCTTTTGAAGCTCTTGTCAAGAAATTCCAATGGACTCTCATATGAACATTTGGAATTTGCCCCGTTTTGAATTTTTTCTGGTTCCCTGTCAAGAACTTGTAATGCTAATTACTCTTGCCTTTACTTCTCCTTCACATCTCCTAGGACCAGTCAAGGACTTTCTTTTCTCCCTACAGTTAGAGTTATGCAATTTGGGAGTCTTTTATTAGATAGACCCACTGAAGGGGTACTCCAATTGCCTCACCCTGCGTCCCTGTTCAGCATGGATGTAGCCAGAGTGGTCTGTGTCCTGATTCCCCATCAGCAATTTGGGTAACCTCTTCAGAGGATGGTGTGGTAGTAGGAGGTAGGGGGGCTGGAGAGATGGCTCAGTGGTTAAGAACACTGGTTGTTCTTGCAGAAGACCTGGGTTCAAATCCCAGCACCCACACGGCAGCTAACAACTGTCCATAACTCCAGTCCAAGGGGATCCAACAGCCTCTTCTGACCTCTGCGGGCACTGCACAACATGGGTGCACTTACATATATATAGGCAATACACTCATACACATAAAATAAAAATAGTAAATAAAAGATTATTTCTTTGTTTAATTGAATTTTTGTGTATTTCATACAGAACAGCTCAAACAATCTTTCATAGGCATTGAGGGCAAAAATGACAAAAGTATTTGGGAGCTCTGATCTAATCCCTAAAAGATTTTAGGGTTACCTCTTCAGAGGGGGAAATGTTAGAGTAGTAAAAAGCCCCATAAAAAAGAAGAAAGCATACATGAAGTTGTTCAGGAAAAAGTGATGGGGAGATATGGGAGGAGTTGGAGAGGAGGGAGTGGGTGTGGATTTGATCAAAACACCTTATATGCATTTTTTTAAAAAAAGTTTAAAAAATACAAAAAGTAAAATGTTAAAACAACTGAGGTGATGGTTTTGCTATCAGATATAAAATATATCACTTATAAATGGTAAGACTTTATAGCTCTAATATACATAATTTTGATTGATCATATCTGGGAGATTCAGGAACATTCCATATTAGGTACAGGATCTGGTTAATATTTTCTTCAGATTGAACATTAACTTCCACTTCCATATTAATCCAACAGTCAATTTACTGGCTCTATGTTCACATTAAGACCTACATACAAATGAACATTGCCTCTCATCTCAACGTCTACTAATACCTTCTGCTGGCTCTCCTGGTTCACACCACTGACTCCTACAATCCACTTTCCCCAGAGTAAAGCAGAGCATTCTTTCTGTAAAGCTTAGATTTTTCTTTTACATCAACTTGTTTAAATTTCTCTAATTTGCCACTGCTGGGCATGGCAGTGCATGTCTTTAGTCCCAAGCAGAGGCAGGCGGATCTCTGTGAGTTCAAGGTCTGCCTGGTCTACATAGTGAGTTCCAGGCCAGCTGGGGCTAGTGGGAGACCCTGTCTCAAAAAAAAAAAAAAAGACCAAAAAAACCAAACTCCCCAACTAATGTTTGCCCACTGCTCTTAGAATAATACTGACCTGAAAATACAGACTAGATTATTTTATAAAATGAAATTCCAAATTTGAATGGGGGGGGTAGTGTGACTATGAACAAAGTGATCATGAGTTAGTAACTGCTGAACCTGAGAGACAGTATGGAGGTCTCAGGTTTGTTTTCTCCCCATGCATATATAACAGATATTACATTTTTATCCTCATCTCACGCCTTTAGGTCTTGCTCACTAGATGTCCCAGTACTGCAAACACCATTGCAGACCTAGCTCCTGAGTTCACTGAAAGATCCCACACTTGTCTGGGTGCTCTCAACCGAGCCCCCGGTGTTTACCTAGAGTCCTCATTCGGCCAACCTTTTCACACTATAAACAACAGTCTGTCTTCCTTTTTAAGAAAGCTTTATAGTCATGTTTTATTTGTTGATTGATAGAACCTAGGGCCTCACACATGCTAAAGCAAGGGCTCTATCACTGAGTTATATCTCCAGCCCTTTTTCTTTTAATTAAAAAAAAAAAGTGTGTGTGTATGTGTGTAAGTGTAGGGACACGCATGCCATGGTATACATGTGAAGATCAGAGGATAACTTTGTGTAGTTGGTTTTCTCTTTCTACCATGGCCTTTGGGATTGAATCCAGGTCAAAAGGCTTACAGGGCAAGTACTTTTACCTGCTAAGCCATCTCACCAGCCCCAGTTCTTTTTATCTTTTTGAGATATGATCTCACTAAGTTGGCAGGTCTTAAAATTTTTAATCCTCCTGCTTCAGCTTCCTCAACAGCTGGGATTATAGGCCTGTGCCTCCTGGCTCAGAAAAAAGCCTCATATGCTTGTTTTAAAATCCAGCCACTTAACCATCCTTGACCCCAGGGCCGGCTGGCTTCAACACTCAGCTACACACCATTCTCTTGTTGTTATAGACAAAGTGCTGCAGCACTGACTTCTGCTTTCTAAACTGACTGCCAAACTCAGGCTTCGGCCCACTGTCTCCTACTTTAATTAAGGATACTGGGCTGGGGATGTAGCTCAGTAGTAGAGCACTTGCCTCATGTGCACAAGGCCCTGGATTCAATCCCCAGCACTGGAAAAAAAAAATTACCACCACACTTCTGGACTTCTGATTATTTTCTATTCCTCACTAGGAGATCACTAAAGAATGCTTTATTTCCTTTGTGCAACTCAAAATGAACCCTGAAAGAGGCACTGAGGCAGTGATTCCGGACAGAAAAACACCAAACTGCAGAAATCAACTGCAATACATGTGCTTCTTAGGGGTAGGGAGCAAACCTGTTAAAACTTTCACCTTAGGCATGAACCTTCCTTAGCACCCAAGACAAAGAGGCTTTCTCAGCTCTCTGCCCTTCCATTATGGGCATACCAGTAGAAATTCAAAATTATGTACTCTGTAAAAAAACTATCAAAATAGTATCATTTCTTTGGGGGGGGCAGGATCTCCCATAGCCCCAGTTGGCCTGGAACTCACTATGTAAACCAGACTGGACGTGATCTCAAAGATTTGTGTGCCTCTGCCTCCCCAGTGCTGGGACTAAAGTATTCAACACCATGCCTAGCAATTTTTTTTTTTGACAGGGTTTCCCTAGTCCCAGTCTGTCTGGAAGTTACTATGTAGACCAGGCTGGCCTCGATCTCACTGAGATCCACCTTGCTCTGCCTTCTGAAGAGCTGTAATTAAAGGCATGCATACCCGGTGCAATTTTTAAAAAAATGTGCATGAGAAAGTGCTCTGCCTGTGTGTATGTTAACAGCATTCGCACACCCAGTGCTCTTAGATACCAGAAGAGGTCGTTGGGTCCTTTAGAATTGGAGATATGGACAACTGTTAGTCTCCATGTGGGTGCTTGGAACTAATCTCAGTTTCTTTGCAAAAGCAACCAGTGCTTTTAACTGCTGAGCCATCACTCCATCCCCCAAAGCAGCATTCTTAAATACAATTTTTTTAAAAAAAGTATTTACATTTTAAAGTAATCCCTATAGTCCCAGCTGGCTTGGAATTCACTATATAGTCCAGGCTGGCCTCAAACTCAGACCTGCTGCTACTGCCTCCTGAGTGCTGGGAATCAAGGCATACACCACCACACTCAGTCTATAAGTCTATTATATTAAATAGTATTTTAAATGTGAAATAAAGCGACAACATATAATTTGGCTCAAGAGTAGAGACCAGGTCTCCCTTGTTCTCCACTGCACATAGCATAATGCCAACATGTACGGGACAAATTGTGTGTACAATGGATAGTTCAGTCAGCGAAGTCTCCAAAGCCTCTATAACTGCAGACACTACAGAATAACCAACTTCTCCATAGCAATGCGATGTTAACCATTTTTGGACGATCATTTAAAAACAAATACCTATGTTCGGACACACAGGGCCGTGTCTGGCAGAAGTCTGAAGCAGAAGGTGATGCTGGAAGAGACTTGGTCAGCTGTGACGGGCAGGCAGCCATCACATTCGCCACGCTGTGCGGTTTCTTTTGTCGTGGCCGTGAGTGCATTGTAAGATTGTCTGGGTCAGAACCTGTTAGAAAAGGAAAAAGGCAGGCATACAGTAAAACATCAGACACAGCACGCCAGGATAACTAATCTGCAATGTGTATGAAGAGAACAAATTAACTGCTGTCTTGGTTGCACATTCTGCAAGCAGAAGGAGCTAGCTTTAAAAATAGTTCTCTCTAGATTATGAACATGCAGAAACATGGCATTATCATACAGCCACAGAAAGCACTTTTTGTATGCACAGCCGTCCTATTATCTGCCTTTGACTTCAGTAAATAAAACATTTAGTTTTCAGACTGAGTATATATAGCTCACTGGAGAATGCTGGACTATCACAGGTGAGGAGTTCTGGGTTTTGTTTCCAGCACCAGAAAAGCAGACAAATATAGATTAAAAACAGAGAAGACCTGAACTAATCTAAAGAGAGTTCTTACTGTGATCTCAGACATTTTTATGTCAGTAATCTCGGATTTTACTTAGAGGCATGTTCAGAGTGAACAGTTTATGAAGCACTTACTTCCTGAGAAGGCACTGAAAAGTTTCACATTTTCTGAGTTCTGGTGGTCAAAGGTAGTCATATTTAAAAACTGCTGTTTTAACCAGCTCGCTCTTTCTTCTTCGAATGCCTTTCTCTAGTAGAACAAACAAGGACAATTATTCACTGTTGTTTCACACATCTTCTGCTGTTAGCTCTCTGGCCACCTACACGTTTCTTATAAGAAATATACCAGCTTATGCTGGGCATGATGGCATACACCTATAGTCCCAGCACTTGGGAGGCAGAAGCAGGCAAATCTCTGAGTTTAAGGCCAGCCTGGTCTACACAGTGAGTTCCAGGCCAGCTAGGGCTATAGGGAGATCCTGTCTCAAAAAGACAAAAAAAAAACAAAACAAAACAAAAAAAAAACCCTAAGAAATATAGCAGCTTAGGAAACTAAAAAAACACTTGAGAAATTTGTTTTTTATAAAAAATCCATCCATCTCACTTACTAGACCAATAATCACAATTTTTATGGGAACAGAATATTAGCAGAACTCTTGAATACATAACTATAAAATTGCCAACAACAGAAAAGTATCCAACTTCACAAATTAATCACATAGAAAGGACTTTTGACTTCGCCAAGCATTTCTCTGGTCCTCTAAGTCATCTTGCCCTGGTCACCACCACTGAGCAACAAGAGGGCACCTGGAGATTATGCCAAGTATCCCTTTTCTGAACAACTAATGATTCCTAAACAAAGCTTTCACTATCATCCCTCCACAGGTATAACGTATCACTGCCAACCCCCCAGGCCAACCCCTCCCTGGCCCTGTGAGCAGATACACTCTAGGGCAGGACAAAGCATCAGGAAGAGACAGACAAAGCAGCAATTCCTCAGATCAGGGTCCAGGACACAGGCTAAGAACAGTGATGCTACTAGACAAGCGAACATGCTAGAGCAAACTGTTGTGTTGTCTGAGGAAGGTAGCTACTGACAAAACAGACTTTTTAATGGTGGAGGAAGTCTATGTTAACTGCTTAAAATAACCAATATAGAGGCTTTCATGCACAAATAGTATGAAATCAGGCATCACCAGACATTTAAGAAAACCAATAGCAGAAGAGAAAAAAGGCCAAGATAAATAAACTGACCACAGATAACAGATACTTAAAGAGTTCTGAGGTTCATAAATGCTTGTAAAACAACATTACACAAAGAAAAGCAAAAATGAAGAGCATTAGAAATAAAAACTCGGTGGCTGAGCGAGGTGGGATGACAGTGCAGACCTTTAATCTCAGTACGTGGGAGGCAGAGGTGGCTGGAACTGTGAGATGAAGGCCAGAATGTCTACACAGCAAGTTCCAGGCCAGGTGGGCTACAGGGAGACCCTGTCTCAAAACAAAACCCCTCAGTGGCTGAAATAAATAATAAGATGGACCCTTGGGGGATTAGTTTGGTGACAAGGAAAATGTGAGCAAATGTGCAGAATGCATGCAGCCAAGTGTCCACCTGCGGACTCTGAAGGCCAGACGCTATCTCATAGAAGCCCCAACGTGGAGACAGTAAAAGAAGGAAAAATAAACAGAAGAAAACCTCACTAAAGGAGTATAGACTTCTGCAGATGAAAAGAACTATCCAGATATATCCTGGCAAAATTCAGAACTTTAAGAACATTTCAAAAACTTTCAGAGATGGGAGAGAAAAACCCAGAAAACGATCTATTCAGCACTATGGGTTATCGTGTCATGCAGCTTCACCTCAGCAACACCAAGAGTAAGGAGAAATGTTTTCCTATTTTTGAGAGAGAAGCTAGAATTAAAATTCAATACCCAGCCAAGCCAATTAAGTATAAATGTATGTTTAGATACTCTAGGATTCAAAAAGTTTATTAACATGCACTATTCATAAAAAAAAATTTAAGGTAACAAGGGACTTCCAAAGGGAAGCCAAAAGAAGTTAACAGGAGATACAGATACAAGAAACACAGTAACAAATAGAATTCAAGAAATTACAATGTATAAAAAGAAAGCTAGTTGGCCACAGAGTGGCTCATCATTTCTAGCTGCAGAGTAACTACCTTGCATGTTTGAAGTCCTAGGTCCCAGTCTGGGGAGATGGAAATACACACAGAGACATAGACACAGACACCACAGACACAGACACAGACACAGACACAGACACACACGCACGCGCGCATGCGCGCACATAGATTATCTCTTTTATGTGTTCAAATCTATTATTTGTTTATAAAGTAACATTTACATAATCATGATGCTATAAATGTTAGTTTCACGGCTTTCACTGTTTAGGCCTCAACCTTAGACAAACTACAATACTTGTTTAAGACTACAGGGTAAAATAGAAATGCAGTAACCCTTGGCAAGGAAAAATAAAACCAGAAATATATCTGCAAAGTGAAGGCATAAGAGAGATGGGAAGAGGCTAAAAGAATCTCTGCTGGGTGTATTAGTCCTTTAATCCTAATACTCAGGAGGCAGAGGCAGGTGGAGCCAGCCAGGACTACATAGAAATGGAATCACTTAATACACAAATTATTTACAATGCATCATAAATAAACAGAATATTATGAACAAATAAAACACAGATGAGGAGGAGCACTGTGAGGACATAAAATTCCTTATCTGACACAGCAGAAAATCAGAATACTGGCATAGAGATACTGTATATTAAAGTTAAAATAGTACTCAGAAAAATGAGCCTCAGAAATTTTGAATACCACGATGATCCCTATGGAATGAACCTGGGGAGACAAGGAGGAGGACGTGTTGTACTTCATAGCATTTTGTAGGGGTTTTCTTTTTAAATCACGTTGGAACATTACATTTTAATGTTTGAAAGGGTACTATGGTGGGAATGCACTGCTAACAAAACTTCAGCTGTAGGCATGAAGGCATATGTAAAAACCAAACTGTTGACTAGGAACATGTATATTCCCGGATGAGGGTTAGGAAAGAGCTAGAGCTTTATTTTTTTACTGTGCTTTCTTTTCTATTACACAAGCCTACTCTGCTCTGTCTTCTGGCACCACATGAACTGACAGCAGACACATGACAGAAGCTCAAAAGAAACTGGCTATCTAGTAGTAAGAGACCACAAGAATTAAAACTCCTAAATCTGGCATAAGGAAAAAGTGTTCTATGATTGTCCATATGCTCAACCTTCCGTCAACTTTAAGTCATTTATGAAATGGTCAGTGAGATACTCTAGAGAAAAACTGGACAGGGGCTGGAGAGATGGCTCAGCAGTTAAGAACACTGGTTGTTCCTGAAGAAGACCCAGGTTCAAATCCCAGCACCCACATGGCAGCTAACAACTGTCCGTAACTCCAGTCCCAGGGGATCTGACAGCCTCTTCTGTCCTCCTTAGGCATTGCACGACACGGATGCACTTACCTACACACAGGTAATACACGCATACACATAAAATAAAATGAATAAAATATAAAAAAGAAAAAAAAAACACCCCCAAAACTGGACAGTAAACAAACAAAAGTCAGATCTAGGACCCATTCAGCCGAGCGTCCTCCACCCCGACCCTGCAGCACTAGTTGGTCACCTCCAATCCCAAGCAGATAGCAGCTTCAGTAAAGCTTCGCCTTTCTTTCTCGAAATTCTTCTTCTGCTCCTTAAAAAGAGACCATTCTTCTTTGAGGCGTTCTTTTTCTTCCAACAAATAGCAGTCACGTAACAGCGAAGTGGTGTCGTCATCGCACGAGGTGGCAAGCTGCTGCTATTCGATTTTAAAGCACAGTAAGTTTCAGCAGACCCTTCAGCACTCCAAACTCAAGCAAAACCAAGGAAGGCAGGCTGAAGTTTAGGCAAAGACATAAAGTCTGAAGAATCAGTGAACCAAGCAGGGCTTCCTTTTCTGACAGCTGCTTCCCTTGGCAAAGCACAGGCCACAGAAGGAGGGAACGCAGCCGAACTGTGAGTGCTGGACTTAACTGGCATGGGAAAAACACCGAGCTCTACGGATCTCAGGAAATAAAGAATAAAAAGATCTAGGGAGAGTCAGTAAAATTCGGGCCTCTCTGAAGGGAGAGGAGCTTAAAAGGTAGTTTACACTTACCTGCAACAGCTGTTGCTGTGTTTTAATCATTTCTTTACACTGCTGAATTTCTAGTTCCAGTTTCTCAGTCTCTTGTTCATGGTCTTGCCTTGAGATGACATCGTCGTCACTAAAGCCTTCTGAGTGTACCTTTGAAACTGACAAAACCCCGGGAACCTGACACAGGTTTTTCAGCCACTATCAGTGCTGTCGGTTTTGAAAATTTATTTAAAAATCGAGACTCTTACAACATTTCTTTCCGTTTTCTCATAGGTTTTCTAAAAGGTAGTTATTTTCTTTGTCCTTTTACATTTTCATAAGTTGTAATAAATTAAGTATTACTTTAAAACAATTTTTAAAAAGCAAAACAATGGTAAGGTCACGATGACTCTACAGTCATACAATTTTAGGACC
>NW_008360332.1:6077583-6077657 GCF_000622305.1 Nannospalax galili
TGATAGACAGATGATAGATTAGGTTAGATAGATTAGATAGATGATAGATAGATAGATAGATAGATAGATAGATA
>NW_008360332.1:6077838-6086867 GCF_000622305.1 Nannospalax galili
GATGGATGGATGAGTTCTACTACCAACATTTCATTTATAAACCAGATTTATTCAAGACTATGTCCTGATAAAATGTAACCCACAAGGCTCACTGTAAGCCTGGCTAACCAGTCAGGAGATACAGCCTCCACCCAAAGAAAGTTCACAAAAACCACAACCTTGAAGATCAGTGTAGTGTCGCACATTGTGTGTGCTCACACTAAATCCTAGAGTTCAGGCTTACTCTTTGTTTATGAATAGTGAGGACTGAATGAATAAAATTTCATGGAAATTAATGTTAGGACTACAAATTATACCACTAATTCTGCTATTTGCTCTTTACTACTTAAGGTATTGGTACTGAGAGTCATTATTTTGATCATTTAAATACATTTTAAGAAGACTTCATTTTCTAAATAGAAATTTTAATTTTTCTGACTTAAAAGCAAGCAAGCTTCAATAAATAACTTGGTTCACTGTTACACTAAGTATCTCTTGGTTTCCAGGATTTAGTACAACCTGTTCAGCTCTCTACTGAACTATGTGGGGGATTCAGAGTCAATGGATAATATAGCATTTTGTTTTCTAAGATTTATTCTGAATAGGAAGTGAGTTTCTCTCAATGAGTACAAAACTATGGGAAAAGATTAGCAAAATCTAAGTTTTAAACCACCACTGAGCTATGGACTTGGATCTGAGCCCACATGGCAGCTTTTCATGTGACTGGAGAGCAACAGCTTGTCACAACTCACTTCACGTGCACTGAAGAGGTAGGTACCTTGGTTATCGAGTTTTTCCACGTGACTTTTCAGAATTCTCCACTGCTTTCTGATGCTGTTTGTAAGCTGCTCTCTCACAGTGTCACAGGAAAGGTCCCACATGTTCTCTCTGCTCAGCTCCCCAGCATCTTCTTCAATGTCAGAGATAACCTGCGGGGTTGGGTGGGGTGGAGTGGAAATACCAGGACATGGCTTTACCCTCAGGCAGTGGTCATCAGACTGATTACTGGAAACAGCCTTACCAAAATCTTTTCTGTGCTGTGTCTTATACATTATATGACCCAGTACTTAATATAATCCTCTTGCAAAAATAGCAGTTAAAATTGCAGACAGAAAGTGTCAAATTTAGATCTCTTCAAACACTAATCTGAATCTAAATGTAGTTATAAATGCTAGAGCTCTCTGAGGAAGAGACAGCCACATCTGTGTAATGCTGTGGGGACACTGCCTCACATTATTCAATCCTCAAATCACATGAAATACAGAACTTGGGCTTAGACAGACAAGCTCATTGTCATACAGACAAGAGGTAGAACCGAGATTTGAAGTTAGATCAACTTGTCTCTAATCTAAATAAATCTTGGGCTGGAGAGATAGCTCAGTTGTTAAGAGCACGGTTGCTCTTACAGAAGACCTGGGTTCGAATCCCAGCACCCACACGGTGGCTAACAACTGTGGGTTAACTCCAATTCCAGGGGCTCCAATGCCCTCTTCTGTCTGACAACAGAGGTGCACTTACATATATGCAGGTTTAACACTCACACACATTAAAAAAAACCTTCTTATCATCTCTGAGGTAAAGGTTAACTACTGATCCTAATTCTCCTTAAATAATTTTATATACAACTACAGAAGTTTTTCTTTCTATTGTACCAAGCCATGAAATCACAGGAAAATATAACAAATGTTGATAAATTACCATACAGAATCAAAAGATAAAAAACGTGGGGAACTACTAAGAACATATCATAACCCGAATCTGCATAAAATAGTCCTGATTTATTATTAATATCCAAGAAGGTTGATATACTTGACTGATTTGGAAGACTTTTGGAGAAAGGCGGCAGAAGACGAAAATAAAGAAGAGTTCATCAGATTGCCCCACCCCCAGTCTGAAGAGCTGGATGGAGGCTGTGCAGTCAGCATGGGGTAACAGAGGTCAAGGCTATGCAGAGCAGGTGAGGGAAAGGCTCCAGTATAAGGCTCTGTGTGACTGGTTCTTGCCAGTCAGTCCTCAGGAGCTCCTGGCTTCCAAGGAGCCACATCTCTCTGATCCATTTTAAAGCCTGTCAGAATACAAGCTAAGCATCCTTTATTGGAAGTTTGGGACCAGAAACATTTGGAACTTCAGGCTACTTTGGATTTATAAAACCCATATATATATATATATATTATATGGAGGTATGTAAGGGATGGGATGCTAGTCTAAATATAAACAAGGTTTCAAATATACCTTATATGTACAACTTGAAAGTAATTTTACTATTTCCAGTGTGTTTTGATTTTTTCACTGATACTAGCCACAGAGGTCAAATGTGGAATTTTCTACTTGTAGTGTCAAGCTGACACTCAAAGCTTCAGATTTTAGAGCAGTCAGGACTCCTATTTTTTCAAATTATGATGGTTGATCTTGATTACAAATTTGTTGCTAAAATTTTTAGTGATAGGGCTAGAGAGACTGCTCAGCAGCACATGCTGCCAAGCCCGAGGACCAGAGTTTGAGCCCCAGGACCCACATGGTGGAAGGGTAAGAATCCAGTCCCACCAGCTGTCCTCTGATCCCCCAAATAAAGTAAATTTTAAGACATGTAAAAATTTCAACATGCTGGTGTGACTTTATATACCTGAAACCCTAGCACTTGAGAGACAAGAGGAGGAGGAGCAGAAATGTTCAGTCCAAGGCCAGCCTCGACACAGCAGGTAGACCCCACCTCAGACAACAATTACTATTGCACATTTCCCAGACTGATTGAAAAAAAAAAAAACAAAAAAACAAAAAAACCATACCCACAAGATTAAAACAACATCAAAAACCCCCAACCCATCTAACTTGAATTTGGGGTTCATATTTTGGCTAATAAAACAAGCCAAATAATTACAGGAACCCTGAATGATCCCCTAGGTATTCGAGGGTTTACCTTACTCCTCTTGCTATAATATTCTATTCCAAAACCTTCCTCGAAATAAACGAGCAGTAGAGTTATTTAAATTTCAAGAGAAAGGGAAGCTAGAAAAATAAATCTTGTAAAATAGGAAAAATATTTAGACCTCCAAACTTCAACATCTGAATTGTAAAGAATCATACAGGATGATACTATCATTAAAATAATATAGTGGGAGGGCCACTTAATCATCTGATAAAGGCACCCCTGATTTATTCCCCATTTTTGCTGACTACTAAAGGACAAGCCAACACTGATGATGCCTCATGAGTGATGTAAATGAACTATGCTAATCTGAGAGAGATGTTGGTCAAAGTTCAGAACTAACTCAAAGTGACAAACTGAAAGAAAAGGTTAGCTAAATTTAAGAGCTAACACAGGCCTCAAACCAGAATGTAAAAGAATACAGTAGCGTCCTTGGTGGCTAAAAGTATAAGACAACAACAACAAAATTGTACTCATGTAACATTCATAGCCATACATTGTTACAACTATTAGTTACTGACATTAACCTTCCTGTACCTAACTTAGAAACTAGACTTTTGCATATATACATTGGAATACACCATATACAAAGGGTTTGGGACTATCCATGGCTTCAGGCGTCCACTTTGGGTCTTGGATTGTGTCCTTTGTATTCAAGTAATATTTAAAAATAACTTTTAAAAAATAAAAGCAAGAAGAGAGGTGAGATAGACTTCTTAGTTGGGCCAATTTAAGATCCCACAAGTAAATGCTCCTCCACAGATTTGCATATGCATTTTGGTAACTTGCTGGTAAATAGCATGTTCTAACCAACATTATTATTTTCAGATTTTAGTCACTGTGAACTCACCGAAAGCTAGAACTCTAACATGCAAGGCACTTAAGAAAAGCAAGTTTTTACCAATGTAACTTTTTCCAGGACTCTGAATGTTACTCCCCTTGAACTGAATGCTTTTCTCGTTTTCTACTTTAATAACATGAACCAATTTTTGGAAGAATGAACTCCAGTGTCACTTTCTGTGCACCAACCTTCCTCAGTGCTTGACACTGTAATGACCACTTCTCTGCATGTCATCCCCTCCCAAAAAGACATGTGACACTGAGTTAGTAATTACTGTCCTTCTGTTTCCTCATCTATAAGATGGGCATGATT
The DNA here is from genome assembly GCF_000622305.1 of Nannospalax galili. Taxonomy (NCBI): domain Eukaryota; kingdom Metazoa; phylum Chordata; class Mammalia; order Rodentia; family Spalacidae; genus Nannospalax; species Nannospalax galili. The sequence goes on from NW_008360332.1 coordinate 6,081,897, forward strand.
AAAATAGAATTCAAGTATTATAACATCTGAAGCATTATAATGCTAGAAATAAATTCCCGTATATTAAATGAGAGAATGCTCAAAGTGTCTGGAAGATTATCTCCATAGTTTTCCAGGTGTGCCTGGAAACACACAGTGACTAGGGGTGGCAGAGAAGTGACTGTCATGTTCAAATACAATAATGCCACCACCCCCATCGAGAACAACGCCCCATGTTTGAACTCTTCTGATCAGCAGTGAAGACGTACGGTGCCGGTGCCGTCATCGGCTCCTTCCCTGGGTCTCTTCTTTTGAGGAGAAAGAAGAGAAATCATCTCCTTCTTCATTTGCTGCAGCACCTTCTTCAGTTCAGCATTTTCCATTAGAACTTGTTTCTGGCGGTATTCATAATCATTCAAGAGAATTTTATACATTTCATCTTCATTCCTGAGGAGGAAATCACTGGTGTGAAAATGCAGTGGCAAGAGCTAATTTTGATTAAATTTACCCGGCTAAGTGGCTTTACCTGGCTTCCGTTTTACCAGTCCTCCAGGAGCCTCGCTTTCCATCAGCTCTCCCCACGTAATTTAACACATCCATGGCTACAAATATAAGGACACAAAACATAACCAATTTTTACTACATGTTTAAAACCTAATGCACTTGATACATGTTTGCGACTGAAGTGATCTGGAATACAGGTTAGACTTCTTCAAACACTCACGAGCACTGAGGTCCTGCAACTTATTTAATTATAAGTTCATGTTTTCTCTGATTCAGAGGGAAGGACATATACACCATAGACTTAAGTGATATTAAAGTACTTAATACAGTGAAGGTGAGCACAGTACTTGGCATGAAACACAGCAGGCACTTAATAATGTTTACTTTGTCATAATTAATTTCACTACCAGGGGCTGACAAACTATAAGCTGCAGGCCAGCTACCTAATGTTGAAATCAAAAGTTTTTCTGGGACACAGTCATATCTGTTTATTTGTATATTGTCTCAGGATACTTTTCCCTCCATAATGGCAGAGGAAGCAAGCCAAAATCACTTACTATTGGGACCTCCAGAAAGCCTGCCATGCTGTTAACCACATCACCATCACATCTTCAAAGGAGTAAAGCCCTTGACAGTAGTCAATGGTGTGATGGTTTGAATGAAAATGTCCCCCATAGACTCCAAGTATTTGGACATTTTGTCCCCACATGTTGGGGCTGTTTTGGGAGGTTTTAGAAGGTGTGGCTATCCTGGAGGAAGCACAGCACTGGGGGTGGGCTTAGAGAGTTCTTAAGCCTTGCCAGATCTCCAGTCACTCTCTTGCTTCCTGTGCCTGTGTGATGATGTGAGAACTTAGCTTCTGCTGCTCCTGCTCCAGCCACCTCCAGCCATCATGCCTCCCTGCAATGACGACTATAATTCCCCTGGAACTGTAAGCTCAAATAAATTCTTCCTTCTATAAATTGCTTGGGTCAGTGTTTCTATCACAGCAACAGAAAAGTGACTAATACAAATGGCATGTTAACTCCAGATGGCGATGGACTCAGTTGGCATAAAAAGAAAATAAGTTATTGTAATTCTGGAGCTAATAAGATCAGTATGAAATATATTATTTCTAACCGAGTTTGGAACAATGAAGTTAACTTGAAAGCCACCATTCTTTTGATATTCAGAAGCACATGATGCTTAATACCTTCAGTTATTGTTATGGAAAAATCACTGCCCTCTGACTTACTTTTTCTCTGCAGATCAACCCATACCTGTCATGTTGAGCAAATAGATGCAATGGTGAAGCAAACCAATTGACCCACTTTTAACTAATTGGTTGATAAACACCCAGTTTCTATGGATATACGTAAAGACCTATAGTCTAAAATCAACCGTACAAAGTACAAGACTGACACGGAGTTGTGTGTAGTCCTTCCTCCACTGTCTCTGAGATTCTGGCTTGCTGGCTCCTTTATCTATTTCTTAGGCAGCTGCTTACCTATTTTTTTATCCTTCTTGTTCATAACAAGTTGATGCAGGCGCTCCTTTAGTTTATTGTATTCACGCTCTTTTCTCTTCATGTCATGATTATATTGAGTAGCTCGACTTGCTATGATATTTTGTAATTTTTGTACCTGAAAAAAAATTTTCCATCAAACAAGGATTGATAAATTCAGATATAACTTCACAAATTGAAAGAAACAAGACTCAGCACTCATCTTACCACACTACGATTTAAAAGTTTTAGAATGGCTCTGCTTCCCTGGGCCTGCATGACAGCCTCTCTCCTGGTAAGTCTATCTGCCCTCCCTGCCTTGATTCCCCCAGCCTCATTCATCCTCCCATCTGCCCCGCCCCTCTCTCCTCCTAGACTGGGTCCTGTCCCATTCCTTGTCTTGCTGCCCCAGAAACCTGGGGAACCACCACTGCTTCCTGATCCTTTGCATCCAGACCAACCCAGTTCCTTCTCAGGTCCCCAAGAGCACTCTGGGCCTAGTCCCGCCGTCACTGCCCTCTGCTTCACTTGGCTGCACTACCCACCAGCCTCTTTCCTGGACCCTGGGGCTAACCTTTCCGCCCAAGGCCACCACTGCTTCCTGATCCCTTGCATCCAGATGTATCCAGAACCTTCTCCAGGTCCCCAGGAACCCTCTGAGCCTGGTCCCACCCTCACCTCTCTCTGCTTCCCTGGGCTGCACAACCCACCAGCCTCTTTCCTGGATGCCTGGGCTGACCTTTTGGCTTCCTGATCCTTTGTCCAGACCAACCCAGTTCCTCAGTGCAGCCCCCAGGAGCCCTTGGGGCCTCTTCCGGCCCCCATCTCCCTCTGGACCTCTGGGTGGCACAGCACCAGCTGCCTTAGATCTGCATCTTTCCTGGGCTCTGCTCCCAGTCCAACCCCCAAATAACTAAGGCCAAAATCTTTCCTGGAGGGATCCAGACCTTAGGAGAAAGCCTGAGACCATCTGATCCTCATCTGACTTGGGTTTCCGTGGGAACTCCTGAAGACAAAAGCAATCTGGACACTCCAATACAAAATCAAAAGAGAGAACCCGAAGCTTAGACAAACCAGCTTTTCATGCCCCAAAAGTAAACCGCAAAGACACATAAAGTTTACAAAAAGAAGCAGACCTAAACTTGAAGACTTGAGTCTCACAGAAGAAACAGAAACTACAGAAGAAATTCGCATGTCAAAATCACAGAGAAAAAATAGTAACAAGAAAAACCAAAATAACATATCCCCACCAAATACCAATAGTCCTCTAGAGGAGTACAATGAGAACCCCCTAGAGATAACGCAGGACATGGAACTCAAAAGAACAATTATAAACATGATAAAACAATTCAGTGAATTTAAAGAACATGCAAAGAAATGAAAGAACTGAAGGAAGATAGGGATAAACTTCTAAATGAATTCAAAAGAACCAAGTGAAACACTCCATAAGCCAATTAGAAACGACAGGAGAAAGCCTCACCAATAGGATGAATGAAATGGAAAACAGAGTTTCAAGACTGGAAAATAAAGTGGACAAACTAGACTACTCAACAAAGAAAGAGTATAAAAATTTTAAAAAGCACAAGAATGGAATATGCAGGAATTGTGTGACACCATAAAAAGACCAAACTTATGAATCATAGGCATACAGGAAGGAGAAGAATCCCAAGATAATGGCATGGACCAGATCTTCAACAGAATTGTGGAAGAAAATTTCCCAAAATTAAAGAAAGACATGCCCATACAAATACAAGAAGCATATAGAACACCAAACAGACAGGATCAGAAAAGAAACTCTCCATGGCACATCATAGTAAAAACACTAAACATGCAAAACAAGGAGACAACACTGAAAGCTGCAGAAGAGAAGCAAGTCACATATAAAGGAAAACCCATTAGGATTACAGCTGACTTTTCAGTGCAAACTATGAAAGCCAGAAGAGCCTGAACCAAAGTATTCCCAGTTTTAAATGACCACAGATGCCAACCCAGATTACTATACCCAGCCAAAATGTCTATTATAGTCGAAGGGGAAAGAAAAATCTTCCATGACATAAATAGGCTGAAGGAATTCATGTCTACAAAACCAGCCCTTCAGAGAGTTCTGGAAGCAATACAAAGAGCTGAAGAAAGGAATGACTATACCCAAGGGGTTGCGGAAAGAAATTCAATCAAAGTATAACTGTGGAAAAGTACAGCCACATCACGAATGTACACAGAAATAAAAATGACAGGATTCAATACACATCTTTCATTAATAACTTTAAATATTAATGGACTGAACTCTCCAGTCAAAGGACACAGACTAGGTGAATGGATTAGGAAACAAAACCCATCTTTTTGTTGTCTGCAAGAAACACATCTCACTTTTGAGGACAGGCACTATCTTAAGGTGAAAGAATGGTAAAAAATACACCAAGAGAATGGTACTAAGAAAAAAGCAGGCATTGCAATTCTAATATCTGACAAAATAGACTTTAAACTAAAACTAATTGGAAGAGATAAAGAGGGCCACTTCATTCTGATCAAAGGAACAATAAATCAAGAAGATATTACAATCATGAACATATATTCACCAAACTCTGGTGTACCCAACTTCATAAAAACAATACTACAGGACTTTAAGACCCAGAGTAATCCCAACTCATTAGGGGGCCTCAATACCCCAATGTCTCCATTAGATAGGTCAACAGGGCAGAGAGTTAACAGAGAGACATCTGAATTAAACAATACCATATATCAAATGGACCTAACAGACATCTATCGAGTATTCTACCCAAGCACCAAAGGACATATTTTCTACTCAGCACCCTATGGAACCTTCTCCAAAATTGACCATATACTGGGGCACAAAACAAACCTCAACAAATACAAAAAGACTGAAATAATTCCATGCACTCTATCAGACCACAATGCAATAAAGCTTACAATCAACACCGGAAAGAGCCCTAGTTACCACGTGAACACATGGAGATTAAACAACACACTCTTGAATGATGAATGGG
>NW_008360332.1:6087071-6087994 GCF_000622305.1 Nannospalax galili
AGACAAGAAGAAATAACAAAAATCAGGGCAGAAATTAATGCAATCAAAACAAAGAAAACAATACAAAGAATCAATGAATCCAACACCTAGTTCTTTGAAAAGATAAACAAGACTGACAGACCACAAGCCCAGTTAACCAAAAGAAAGAAAGAGCACCTCCAAATCAACAAAATCAGAGATGAAAGGGGAAACATCACAACACCAGAGAGATACAAAATATCATAAGGGAATACTTTAAAAACCTATATGCTACTAAATATGAAAACCTAAAAGAAACGGATGGATATCTAAAGGCATGGTAACTACTAAAACTAAACCAAGCAGAGATTAACAGCTTAAACAGACCCATAACACAAAAAGAAATTGAAACAGTAATTCAAAACCTCCCGACTAATAAAATCCCAGGACCAGATGGATTTACAGCAGAATTCTATCAGACATTTAAAGAAAATCTACATGCAATACTACTTAATTTACTCAAAAAGATAGAAGTGGAGGGAAAACTTCCAAATTCCTTCCATGAAGCCAGCATCACTCTAATTTCAAAGCCAGGTAAAGATACAACCAAAAAAGAAAACTATAGACCCATATCCTTAATGAACACAGACACAAAAATTCTCAAAAAGATACTTGCAAACCGCATACAGACACACATCAAAAAAAGGATCCACCATGATGAAGTTGCCTTTATCCCAGAGATGCAGGGATGGTTCAATATACGTAAGTCAATAAATATCATAAATCATATAAATGGGCTCAAAGACAAGAATCACATGGTCATCTCAATAGATGCAGAGAAGGTCTTTGACAAAATTCAAAATTCATGCATGTTCAAAATTCAACATGCATTTATGTTCAAAGTACTAGAGGGAATTGGAGGGAACATACCTCAACATAATTAAAGACATATATAACAAACCCAC
>NW_008360332.1:6088025-6089232 GCF_000622305.1 Nannospalax galili
GGATGCCAAAAATTCTAGCCCAAAACTCCTAGAAATTATTAACAAGATCAGTAAAGTGGCAGGTTACAAAATTAACCTACAAAAGTCCATAGGCTTTCTATATACCAATAACAAGCAATCAGAGAAAGAGCACATGGAAACACTCCCTTTCACAAAGGCTGCAAGAAAAAGAAAAGATCTCAGAATAAACCTGACCAATGACATTAAAGAGCTCTACAATGAAAAATTTAAATCTTTAAAGAAAGAGATTTAGGAAGACATCAGAAGATGGAAGGACCTCCCATGCTCATGGATTGGAAGAATTAATATTGTGAAAATGACCATCCTACCAAAAGTCATTTATTGATTCAATGTAATGACAATCAAAATCCCCATGACATTTTTCACAGAATTAGAAAAAACCATCCTAAGATTTATATGGAAGCACAAAACACCTCGGGTAGCCAAAGCAACCCTGAGCACTAAGAGCAATAAGGGGGGCGGGATTACTATACCAGATTTTAAGCTGTATTACAGAGCTATAGTCATAAAAACAACATGGTACTGGCACAAAAATAGACCCATAGATCAATGGAACAAAACTGAAGGCCCAAACATGAGTACATGCAATTTCAGCCACCTGATATTTGACAAAAGGGTCAAGAACATTCATTGGAGGAAAGATAGCATGTTCAGCAAATGGTGCAGGCAAAACTGGATCTCCACCTGTAGAAGAATGAAACTAAACCTCTATCTTTCACCCTGCCCAAAAGTCAGTTCCAAACGGATCAAAGACCTCAATGTAAAGCCTGAAACTCTGTTAGAGTTAGAAGAAAACATTGGGGAAAACCTACAAGATATAGGTGTAGGAAAGGGTTTTCTAAACCGGCCATCAATTGGTCAGAAAACAAGGGCAAGAATCAACAAATGGGACCTCATTAAACTAAAAACCTTCTGTACATCAAAGGAGGCAACCAGGGAAGTAAAGAAAACCCACAGAATGGGAGAAAATATTCACCAGCGACACATCTGACAAAGGTTTAACATCCAGAATATATAACAAACTCAAAAAATAGAGAATCAAGACAAGAAGCAACCCAATTAAAAGATGGCTAAGGAGTTGAACAGAGAGTTCTCAGAAGAAGTAAAGATGGCTATGAAACATCTTAAAAGATGTTCAACATCACTAATAATTAGGGAAATGCAAATTAAAACCACTTTAAAATTT
>NW_008360332.1:6089979-6118024 GCF_000622305.1 Nannospalax galili
AACAGTAGGAAACAGGCCTTAATAAGGGAGATATGGATAAAAATTTTGATAGTTTAAGGGAGTGGGGAGGGAAGGGTATACAAAGAACCTAGGGGATAAAGGGAAAGAAGGAGCTCAAGAGAGGTAGGACCATAGGAGAAGAGTATTATTAAGGGAGAAAGGGGGAATATGGGGGTACCTTAATTGGGGAAAACATGATGGAGGTATTAGACAAAGCGAGAGATATATAATGCCTAGTTAGTTTCAAAAACCAGAGGGAATGATGTTAGTCCAACAACCTACTGACAAATGATACATACAAGATCAAGAAATATATGTCTAGGTAAGGTTCATCTGAGAACAATTGGTCTTTGTCCAAGATTTATCTACACGGCACACAGTAATTAAAAGTACCAGACTGCTGGAACTAACCTTTTTGGATGTTTAGCAGACATACTTTGAGGCCTATAATAATTTGGTCAGAGGGACATAAAGGACACTTTTTGCTCCTTGCCCTCCTAGGTTGACTAGTTCCAGAGGACTATGAGCATCTCCCAAAATGTCCTGTAATTGTGGTGAGTCACCTGTCCTCTTGATCAGGAGGCCGCGGAGACCCCATGAGATGGACATGAACCAATGTCCAGTCTACAAAGAGGAGGGTCAACACAGAGGATACATTTCCTCCATGCTTCCAAGCAAAGATAGCCATGGTCGAGCAGGACCTTTCACTTATGTTCACATAGGCGGAACTGGTAAAAGAAAGGAGCCAGGGGCTCCTCCCAAGCCCATATCACCCCTGAGCAACAGATCCTCAAACGATGTTAAGAGTAAAAATAAACTGGTTTATCTGGGCCAACTGTATGGCCTTAAATACCCAAAAGGAAAGTATAACCAAAGATTAAAGGGGCCAATATAATTTTTTAAACGTCCGTATGCATAGCTAAAGCCTACATAACAAGAAACAATGCCAGACTGGTGATACCTTCTTTTGAGTTGTTGGCCAGGGTGGCCCAAGGGACTCCCAGCTAGTAACCCAACACAGAACTGGGAAAATAAACAGCAGACCCCAATGCTGTCTAAAGGAATATTGACAACTGATTGCTAGATGAGGAACAGCTGACCTCTGTAAAACAAAGACCTCTAGATAGGCTAACTAGATTGACCAGATGGATAAGTAGTGGGGAACGGCTGGGGATGCTGACAACACAGCAGACAGTAGCAGGGATATCAGAGTATAAGGGCTCTAGTTGGGGGAGGGAGGCTATGGGAGGGTGCCATCTGGGAAGTGGGTGTATAGTTGAATAAGATGGTTTCGGACGTTCTGTGTGATATACACACACAGAAAAAAAAATCAACAAATTAATAAAAAATGTTTTATATTTGAGGAGGAAGCATAAAAGTTTACATCATGTTAATTAGTAGAGGTGATGAACATTGCCATTGAAATCTACCCGATGACTTTATAGACATACACAGGCGCCAAGGATCTGAGTGCAACTGATTTGACTAGTAATAATCAGATACATACAGATTAGAGACACATGTGCCAACATCTCAGTGTTAGTAGCAAAAAGAATGAGTCTTTCTGTAAGAAACAGTACATTTTACAATGAAATGGAGATTTGTTTTGAGGGTTAAAAACTCATTCAATTTTATGTCTTACAGGGCTTATACTGAGTTCAATATTGTATAACTGTATTGATTCAACAGAGAACCTAGAAATTTTATAGACACTTTTGAAGGAGCTGTTGTCTTTGCTCTGGAAACTGTCATTGGGCATGTTAAAGCTGTAATGATATGCTTCTTCTAAAAACAATATTTAAAAAAAACATAACAAACAGCATATCCTGAAATACAGTTCTTCTTTTCTTTCTTTCTTTCTTTCTTTCTTTCTTTCTTTCTTTTCATATATATATATATATATATATATATATATATATATAAATAAAATGAGAGCTGGAAAGATGGCTCAGAGGTTAAGAGCACTGGCTGCTCTTGCAGAGGACCTCACTGTGGTTCCCAGCACCTACATGGTGGCTCACAACCATCTCTAACTCCAGTTCTTCCAGGGGATCCAATGCCTTCTTTTGGCCTCTGCAGTCACTGTACACACATGGTGCACTTATATACACAACAGGCAAAACATTCCATGTATATAAAATTTAAAAAATAAAAAATTTTTTTTTAAAATATTAAATGAACCACAAACATCTACAGTGGCACAGCACAGCTAGTAAGGAAGCTCTTCTGACTCTTAGGAGCATTTGCTAAATGTCAGGGGCTATTGTCCAGTAGTCATCTGCTACAGCTTCTTGGGCAGCTTTTATTATTTGGGTAACTGGGGATTGAACTGAAGGCACTGTGCATACTGGGCTTGTGCTCTAGTACTGAGCTGCATTCCCAGACCTCTTTTTACTTTCTCTTTTGAGACAGGGTCTCACTAAGTTGTCCAGGTTGACCTAGAACACAACTCCTTAGCAGCTGGGACTACAAGCCTGTGGCACCAGGCCTAGCTCAGGCAGCTCTTGATAGGAAGCGTGTTTCATTCTGCGCAGCCATTCTTCAAGCCAGTCTCAATCCCTGCTAAAGAGTGGTTCGATTAACTTATTCCTTACCAAAGATGAGCTATAGTTAAATCATCTAAACATAACCAAGAGATCAGATAAAATAATCCTCATCCTTACAGTTTGGTTAAGGTATTAATTGTCCACTATTAAATATTAATTAAATACGGTAAAAATAAATCTAGTTATATTAGTCCTAGGGTCTAAATTCTTTTTTCCTTCTTCTGAATTTTCTAAAGAAATAGGCTCCCTTCAAAGACTCTTAGTTAAAAGATGTAAAACAGTAAAAATAATTGTATTTTTATAGCTATTATATGGAAAGGAGTCATAAGGCAGAGCAAAAAATGGTACAGGACACTGTTGCCAGCTATCAACTAATGTGCTAAGAAAATAGACCCTTCTGGGGGAGAGGGGGGAGGCCAGGCCTATGGAGGGTCCCTGATCTCTCAGCCAACTACTACACAATAGTGCCCACCATCCAATGTGGCACAGATGAACACACTTTTTTAAGGAGAGGCCCTTGAGGTCGTACCTCACACTCCAAGCACAACTTCCCTTCATAAGCTGTGGCCGACAACTCACCTCGTCTTTCTCATTCTTCAGCAGCTGATGCAGATTCCTGTTCCTGCACTGTAATTGTCTGTCTCTTTCCTGAAGCCCAATCATCTCCCTCCTGGAGGTTTCCAGTTGCTCCTAAAATAGTAGGTATGGCACTTGAGTAAAACTGATGGGATCAGAACAAATGAACTCTTGGAAGATCAGTAACAGAAGTTACACATGTCAAACTGTTAGCTCAAGTCAAGGTTCAGTGTGGTGTGAAGTATTTATTTAAAATAACAACTATAGGGAGTGGAGAGATGGCTCAGTGGCTAAGAGCACTGATTGCTCTTGCAGAGAACCCAGATTCAAATCTCAGCACCCACATGGCGGCTAACAACCGACAGAAAACTCCAGTTCCAGGGGATTCGATACCCTCTTCTGATCTCCGCAGGCAGTTGCACAACATGGGTGCACTTACATACATGCAGGCAAATATACTCATACACCTAAAAAATTAAAATAAATTTAAGTACTATAAAGTTCATTGAAATTTATAGATCCAATTTACTTCTACATATATACCAAACAACAGGAACTTCAAAATGGTTCCTTTGAAAGGCTCTTACTCTATGACGCTGTCAGTGAACGTTTTCAGAATTTCTCTTTAAGACTTTTCTATTTCTAATGGCATGCTTCAGAAGACCTGCTCAGCTACAGTGACACACCATCCTTGGGGCACGCTTGACTTTAGGGATGAGACAAATGTGACTAAGGCTGGATGTGAAGAGGCTGAGAGCACCACCCTCTGTAGCACCTCAGCTCAAGTGCAAAGACTCTGTGAAGAATTTTTAAAATACTCGAAATCATATGGAAGCACAAGACCTTCAATAGCCAGAGCAGACGGAATAAAGCTGAAAGTATTCCAAATGATACCACAGAGCCACAGTAACAAAAACAACACAGCACTGGCATAAAAAGAGGTATGAAAGTCAACAGAAGAGAGGACACAGAAAGAAACCCACACAGCTACAGTCACCGAAGTATCAAAAACATACACTGGAGAAAAGTTAGCCACTTCAACAAATGGTGGCAGGGAAACTGGATATTCATATGTAAAAGAATGAAAATATATCCTTATAGGCCATCCTATGCAAAAATCAATTTAAAATGGATCAAAAATCTTAACGTAAGAATGGAAACTACAAGAGGAAATAACAGAGAAAATATGTTAAGTTACAAGCAAGTTACAAAGACTTGATGAAAAGTATTCCATCTAATAGTAGAGGAAATAGGAACAGGCGAATGGGACTGAATGAAATTGAAAAGGTTCTTCCCAAAAGGAATCAGTCAGCAGAATGAAAAGACAGCCTTTGGAATGGGAGAAAGGGTTTACTAACTGTCTGATAAAGGATTAATATCTAGAATCTATAAAGAACTCAAATCATTCAATAAATGGACAAGCAGATTGAGGAGACAGTTCTCAAAAGAAGATGGGGGTATAAAGAAGATTAAGATTGTTTGAGCTGTTCTGGATCAAATACACAAAAAAGCCAGTAAAAAATAAACTAATAAATTAAAAAAAGAAGAAATATAAATGGCCAATAAATATACAAAAAGTATTCAACATCTTTAGGTATTAGGGGAAAGGAAAATTAAAGCTACAGTGAGATTTCTTATTGCCAAGTCAGAACAGCTATCATCAAAAACACAAACAGCAACAGATGCTGGCAAGGATGTGGGGAGAATGGAATCTTTATACACCACAGTGGGTAAACTGGTGTAAATACTATGTAAGTCAGTGTGGAGGTTCCTCAAGAAACTAAAACTAGACCTACCATACTATATCACTCCTAGCCATATTCCTGAAGGATTCTAAATCAACATACCATCTTATACCATACTTGCACTTCCAAGCTTCTTACAGCATTAGTCGTAGTAGCTAAGGTATAAAACCAGCCTAGACACCTATCAATAGATGACTGTACAAAGGAAATGTGGTACACAGACATGATGGAATTTTGTTCAGTCCTAGAGAAAAACATGCAATTTTATCATTTGTAGGAAACTGTATGAATCAAGGGATTGCTGTAGTAAGCTAAAGAAGGCAAATCGAAAGACAAACACCCCCCACTTTCTCTCACATACTGAATCTGGACTCGAACGTGTATGTGTGCAAATGGCTTGGGGGGGGGGGACAGAGTGGTGAACCAAAGAGGCTAAGGGCAGGTAAGAGACAAAATACAGCATGCTTTCTCTCATATGCAGATCTTGACTTTAACTAGACACACATAGGCCGTGAAAACAGAAGAGCAGTAAAGGGATTGGGCTGGGGAGGGAAAAGGTGGGGCCAGTGAACTTGAGTAAAGTATAATAATATGTATATGAAAAGATCACAATGAGAGCTAGCAAGATGGCTCTGTGGTTAAGAGCACTGGCTACTATCTTAGAGGACCCAGGTTTGAGTCCCATCACCCACATGGTGGATAACCATCTGTAACTCCAGTTCCAGAGGATCTGATGCCCTCTATGGGCATTGCATGACATGGGTGCACTTACACACATGCAGGCAATACACTCATACACACAAAATAAAAATATTTTTAAAAAAGAAAATATCATAATGAAACCTATTATTTGTATACCAACCAAAAAAATTAACTGAAAAACAATGCCCTTTCCCACCTCCAAGACTTCAAGTAAGTTCACGTTGCTTAGAATGCCTTTTCCAGATGCTAGTGAGCTTCTTTCCACGCATTCTTCAAATCTCAGATCAAGAGTTACCACTCAAGGCTGGAGAGATGGCTCAGCAGTTAAGAGCACTGGCTGGTCTTGCAGTGGACCCAGGTTCAGTTCCCAGCACCCACACGGCTGCTAACAATCCTTTCTAACTGTGGCTCCAGGGGATCTGACACCCTCTTCTGGCCTCTGTGGGCATGCATGCACAGGTGCACTGACACACAGGCAGGCAAACACTCACGCACATAGAATAAAAATAATAAATGTTTTCAGAAAGAGTCTTTGCCTTCCTTCACCTCCCACACTAAGAACAATTAATGAGGCACTGAAGTGATTATGGTTCCATGCATCTAATTCCACTAGCCTGAAAACTCCTTAGGACTAGGACTGGGGTTTCACTCCTCTTTGAAATCTAGGGCTTAGTGAATGAACTACATACTTCCTAGAAATTTCATTAATTTCTGTCCACAATTCTTGCCAAGGTAAAATCCATATTAGAAGACACCCTGGAAAAACACCCTATGTTCTGGTTAGTCCTAATACACTCCTTAAAGGACGGGCCTTAATATATCCAATTTACCAGCATCATTATATTATATAGCTGCTCATTAGTTACTTATAAGGCACGTGGCCAATGGTACCCAGACACAAAAATACTACCTTCTAGGTTTTTAACTCTGCATCAGTCTAATTCATAACAGAACCTTCCATGGTCATTTTCTAATCTGGATTAATCTGTCTACAATTCACATTCCTTTTATAACCCTAGAAGGCACCAACTACCTCTCTAGCCCTGCACAGTTCCCTAGCCAGCCAAGACACGAGGTTGGATAATCTTAATCTGTAAGCAGAGGATGTACCAAAAAGGCACCAACTACCTCTCTAGCCCTGCACAGTTCCCTAGCCAGCCAAGACACGAGGTTGGATAATCTTAATCTGTAAGCAGAGGATGTACCAAAAGCTAAAGACACTATTAAAGAGATATATATTGCTACCACTGCATGTGATCTAAGGAAACAGCATTAGACAGCACAAGGCAGTGACAGGCTGGAAGGAGCAGGCACCACTGAGGAGTCTTGGTGCTTCCCCAGACCATCCCCAAATGTCTTCAGAGATGACCAAGAGGACAACAGCATGCCTCGTCCACTTCACAGCACTCTTTACCAACTTTCAGTTATAAAGACTCTAATATTCTCTTACAGTGCTCAGAGGTCTAAGATTCTGGGCTTATTTTTTGTTATCTGTTCTTAGAAGGGGGTGGGGGTGGGAAGAAGATATACAGGAAGAAAGAAGGTCAAGGATCAACAGATTAAAAAAAAGAAAGTTAATTTTATCAGAGAACACACATACGTACACAAAGGCTTTGTTCTCGTAAATAAGTCCTAATATAGAAGGACAAAATTGGTTTGAATTCATTACATACCTAATAATATACAACTGTAAGTCCATTTCATATCATGATTTCAAATACCTTGTTCTTCTCTTCAACATATATATTTAAATATAATAAATATATATATTTATTTATTTATTTAAAGAAAAACATAAAAGTTTTTTAAAGGAAGAAAAAGAAAACCAGAAACTAGCAACAATGTTCTACATTTTAATATAGTAGGTCAATGGGCCTGTGAAAAGTATTTCCTTTCTTCATAGAAAGGTTTACTACAGACTCTAGGAAACTCTGGTCCTTTCTAGAGCCCCAGAGACTTCCTGCAGTTAGCCTCTACCTTCTTTTATCATGGGGCCTTAGCTCCTTTGGCATATATGCCTCAAAAATACACTTCTCAGAACCAAGGATGCAGCATCTTAAGGCAAGATTTGTTGGATGGAATGAGGAAATCCTTATTTTATTTTCCCAGAGCATAAATATTTCCCAATCTAACTTTGTACAGGTTCAGCATGTCACTAAACAATAAAAGCAAGGCCTTCAATACAGATAATAGGAAGAAGTACAATCAATCTATATAAATCACTCGAAATGGCTTTCACCTATCAATTAAAAAAATTTTAAATCTTTAAGATATAATTATTAATTACTAAATAGATAAGTAAAATATAATATAACCCTGAATTTTGTTTGATAAATGAATGAACGGTTCTGGAACTAAATCCTATAGTAACAGCATTAAAACACAGGTTGATACGTAAACTGTACCTTAAGTTTTGCATAGCAGTTCTGCAGGTGGTCCATATCACTTCCCAGTTTCAGATTCTGTGTTTCCACATTTTCCTGAGCTAGAAGGTTCTTCCGCTGAAGCACAAGCAGCTCGTTCATACAATTTAACACAGCAACTATGTTTAACTCTCTCTTCGTCTCTTTACTTTTGGATTCTTCATATAACGAAGGAAAACCGAAAGTCGTCAATTCCTGAGAGGAGAAATGTTTTCTTAGGTCAGTTCTCTTGGGAAGATGGTGGTTAAAGGCGACAACGTTTCAGCTAGGCCTGACCATGGTCCACAGCACAGCACAATGACTACTGGTAACAACGTACTGTATGAAAACTGCAGTGCAGACCGAAGTTCCCATGACAAAAAGCAACGTTAAGCATACATGCCTGGGAGCCATCCCACAGTGTGTACATATTTCCAAACAGTATGTTGTACATAATAAATATATAGACTTTTAACTTAAGTGAAAATTTTAAATATGTAAGCTGATTTTTAAACGTGGGTTACTGGACAAAAAAATTTTTAAGTGTGTTACCAGAGAGAGACAGAAAATGCTCAGGTCATTAGGGAAATATTAAGTAGCCAGAGAGCAAAAACCTTAAAAGAATTCTAAACGATTTAATGGTTTTCTAGACTCTGCTACACAATCTCCTGTGATGTGGCATCGGCTGCCTGGGTTTGCGTTTCAATGAAATGAGAGTTGGAGACTCCCAGTAGAAAAGTCTGGGACGGTGGAGAGGCCGAGCTGCTAATCTTGTGTTACTTGTATTACACTAGGTGATTACCAAGGGTCTCTGCACATCGAAGCCGGCCCCTGCAGAACACTCATGCTTGGCAAGAGCTTTCCGGAAGATTTGACAGCGTCTACTTTAGAATACTACTGACATGCTCACTCTTACAGAAATGTATTACCTGATCAAGATAGGAAATGCTCTGTTCGATATTCTCTTCTGTGCAGAAGGCACTGAAAAAACTGTGCACATTTTTTGATAAAGGTATGGAAGAACACAGCACCTGCTGTGAGCACAAACTCGACGGAGACATCTTTGTTGCTGAGGTATATTGAGAAATACTTTTGCTTTCTGAAAATAAAAAAGCATTCAGGTGATTTATAAAAACGAATATAACTAACAATCTCCATTACCAAAATTTTTGAATTACGTGTAAAGTATTTTCAAATTAGCGCAAAGTCATTTTTATGTAAAATCTACACTTTTGTCCAAAATGATACAATTAAATTTGTGTTCTTTCTTATAGGTATGTTAGGTACCACCACACCTTGACTTCCACTACTGGGGATTTACACAAATAGGAAACCCACACTTGTCTACATTCAGTTTATGTGATAGTAGGAATTAAATAGACTGAAGAAGTCAATTAACATATTTCAAATGCATAGAAATTTCCCTCAAAAATAAACAATTGATTACCCAGCCAAAGCACATTCTCAGAGCTTTTATAACTTCACTCTAAGTGAAAATGAGGTATTTTATAAGCACTGATGGCCAGGGCCCCCTCTCCCTCCCTCCCTCCTTCCCTCCCTCTCTTCTTCCACATCTTCTATATCTGTGGTAACTGTTTTAAATTGAAAAATTCAGCTTTGGTTTCACTTATTTTGTACTCAAGTTACCTGTAGACAGACCTGGATCGGTAACAGTCATCCAATCTCCCATAGCAATGTCCAGAGCCAGGATACCTGAGGAACTGGTTCAGCACTGAGACATGTGGACCGGCTATAGCCACTCTTCTATGTAGGCATCTCCTTAGACTGAAAAGGACAAAATCATCTAACTTAAACCATGAACGTCAATACAAAACCAGCACATAAAAATTAGTTTGCATGTTCTTTTACAACAGCACAGTTTAGAGTATCTAGATACACCCTAGAATCATCTGAGAAGGGAATCTCAGTGGGGAATTATCTACATAAGGTTGGCCTATGGCCATGCCTGTGGGGGCTGCCTTGACTTTCCACTGAAGTAGGGAGACCCACCCTAAATGTGGGAGGTACCTCTCCAAAGCTGGGCCCTGAACTGTGTCAGAGTGAAGCAAGCTAGATGAGCATAAGGAACAAGCAATCAGCACCTGGGTCCATATGTCTCTGCTCTTGACTGTGGACCTGTTATGACCGCTTGTCACTAGCTCCTGCCTCTGTGACTTATCAATGATGGAGTGTGACTTGGATTGGAAGCCAAAGAACTCCTGTGCTCACCTAAGGCGCTTTGGTCAGGACGCTTAATCACAACAGAAATGAAACTAGAACATACACATGTATGTATGCATGACTATACATATCACACAGTATGTATCAAGGTTAAAGATGTCCCAAGGTTCACAGTCCTGATCTGACTCACAATGTAAGTCTAAGGCCCAGCAATGTACTAAGAAATACTTGTACTTTACATCCTTTAAAACTAAATTACAACTCAGCTGTGTACACGAGAAGAGGAGAAACTTCTTGGCCAGCTTTCCCAGGGTTTTTTTCCCCTAAATATATTAGCAAAACTTTAAAATTACAACCCCCAGTTCGACATAGACGTAGGCAAACACTCCCTTACATGTCTCCCTTCAGGTGACATCAACTTTTACCACCAACAGAAATTGCAGTAGCATGTATCAAAAGTTTTAAAACAGAAATATATCTGCATCTAGAAACTTCACTTACACAATTTTATCCTAATAAAATAACTTGCACAAAGACTCATTTATCTACAGGCCATTTTTTATGATATGGGGGAGGGGGAGAAGGACCCCCAAAACAAATCAGAAACATGTGACTGTGACTTCAAACCAAACTAGAATTCAGGTGGCTAAGAAACACCGAACAGGCCAGAAATACAAATGAGAAACCTGGACTACATTAAAACACAACTTTTTCATGTTTCCACTTTTTAACAGATAACAGAAGAGACATATTTCTCCAAAGAAGAAAAACAATTCAAATGAAATTATAATTGGCAGTTGGCAAGTGCTTTCCAGGTCAGGGAGGGAAGGCAGAGGGGTGAAGGCAAACTGGTCAGCGTGTGCCAACACTTCAAACAGCTGCTTCTCGGCCACAGGAAGCTACTCAGAAGAGAAAGCAGGTCCTACGCTGACAGATCTTTGAATTTTAAGTGATATTGGAATTTGGATTTTTAAATGAAGCCTTCCAATTTTTAAAGAGAAGCTAATTAAAAGAAAGTTTATGCTACTTATCCTGTGGGAAGAGGGAGTGGTGGAAGGATATGACAATTTCCTAGTTTCTAGAAATGTTCTATATCTTGGGCTTAGAGGAGGTTGGGTGGGTATACACAGGAATCATCAAGATGTACAGTTAAAGTCTGCACTCTTGACTGTAAGTTGTGACTCAAGCAACATTATGCAATAAGCCAAATAAAATAAACAAAAAAAAGTGTGTCTTTGCATCTGATGTGGACCTGTGGATCATTGGATCAACAGTTCAAAATTCCTCTTCTGATTACTTAACATGGTGAGGAAAGTCACATGATTGTTAAAATGAACATGCTTATACATTCCATAAGCATGAAGTGAGCTCTTACTATGTAACAGGCATGTTTTTCTAGGAACAAAGGAAGCCCTGCCCTATACAAGTTCACAGTCTGGTGAAGGTAAAGCAGCAGTAAGCCACCACAATGATTAGAACCTGAAAGAAAATATCAGATCATGAAATACAGACGTGTTAGTGGGGCACATCTAGACTAGTTAGGGAATGTTACACTGAGATGAGGTTACAGTTTGCATGTAAAATGTCCCTTACAGGCTCATGTGTTAAAGGCTAGGTTCCCCCAGCTGGACCACTATTTTGGGAGGTTGTTGGAAACTTTATGGGGTGGAGCCTCACCTAAGAATCAGGTTACCCAGGGTGGGTACTCCTTGGGGCTGTATCCTGCCCTGGGTCCCTTGCTGTACAGTCTCTGCTTGCTTTTCTATCACATGTTCTCCCATGATGTTCAGTTTCACCTCAGGCCCACAAGGAACCAGAACCATGGACAGAACTCTGAACCCAGAAACCAAAATAAACCTCCCTCCTTTAAAATTGTTTAGCTGAGGTATCTGTCCACAGCAACACAGAAAGTAGCATTTGAACAGAGACCTAAATGCTGTGCAGTCAGCCACAGGTGATCAATGACCAGTATGGACCAAATAAAGGAAACTTGAGGCACAAAGAAATGAACTTGGTAAGTAAGAAAACCATGAAGGCGACAGGAGTGTTTGAGACTCAGCAAACAAGCTAGAGGGTAGGAAGTTGGATTTCTGACCTGCAATGAAAAGCTATTGAGATTTGAGGCAGAAGGCAGCATGAACTCCTTCATGCTTGAAGGTCACTGTGCTTATGCTGAGTGGGCTGGAGGTCAGCAACAGCGAAGGCTGGTCACAAGAAGGCTACCGCAATAGCACAGGTAAGGCAGTCAGTGTCAGACCGCAGGGAAACAGAAACATCTCAAAGAGGGATGTGTTCTGGAAAAAGAACCTTTAGGACTCACAGATGGACTGAAATGTGGGTGAAGAAAAAGCAAAGCTGATTTCTAGGATACAGAGCAGTACACAATACAATACACACGAACACAGGGATGTTCTGTCATTCCACATGTTGTATCGCACAGAAGGTCATGCAGCCCTGCACTGTCTCTGGCCAGTTTCCTACTGTGCTCTGATGGAGAAGGCATCCTGAGCTACTGTACACTTCCCCCTGTCCCTCAACAGAGTTTCAGCAGCAGGATTAGAAGGGTAAAAAGGCTGAGTTTGCATCGAGTAAGAAAAACACATTAATTTTACTTTTGGCCTTCGGAGATAAAGCTACAACCAAAATATGGTACAAGAGAAAATGGACCCATTTATTCTACGGCAGCTACGCTTTGGGGAAATTACTTCACCCCTGAACCCTAGTTTTCTTGCTGGTAACTTACTATAATAATGACACTCTGCAAGTTTCTCCTCAGGACTGAGATAATGCACCAACTATTTACACAGTGCTTGGTATAGGACACATGCATAATTAATATCCATTATCACTACAGCAGCCTTACTCATTGCTATGACCAAACACCTCAGAGAATGGGGGAGGGGCTGGGTTTTTTTTTTTTGAGTGCACAGGTTTATATGAGTCCACCACAGAGGGGAGGACATGGCCAAGTGAGACAGCTCACAGCATGGTGGCCAGGTAGCAAAGACTGTATCTGCACTAGAAGGCTTTCTCCCACTGTTTGGAACAAATGACAGGATTCTAAAACTTGCAAGAAACACACCACTGCTCTAATTGAAAGATGAACACACATCCTTAGAAGATCTAGAAACTGACATCCTTATAAAAACATACCAGGTAGTGATCCAACTCTTTGGAATCAATAGGTCTGGAGCAGAAGCAGAAGAAAATCAGCAACCTTCCAAGAACTTTGTGTTCTTTTGTTAAGGTACCTGCGTTGAAGAGCTGGCTCAGCGGTTAAGAACACTGCTCCTGCAGAGGACTCAGGTTCATTCCCAGCACACAAATGGTGGCTAACAACCATCCTTAACTCTAGTTCCAGGAGATCCGATGCCCTCTATTGGCCTCCATGGGCACTGCACACTGGTGCATTTTACATACATGTAGGTAAAACACTCCTATACATAAAATAAACAGAAAAAAATTTAAAAAGAGTATCTGTAGATAAGAGACAATAGTGCTGGGCTGGTGAGATGACTCTCTGGGTAAAGGGCACTTGCTGCCAAGCCTGAGGACCTGAGTTCGAGTCCCAGGATCTACATGGTGGAAGAAAAAGAACTCCCTCAGTTCTCCTCTGACTTCCACACACCTGCTATGGTACCCTCTACACACACAAATAATAAATGTAGTTTTTGTGTTTGTATATTTTTTATTGAATTTTGTGTATTTTATAGAACATCTTAATCATCTTTATACCCCCTTCACCCTTGGCAGCCTCCCATAGCTCTGTCGTTTTTTTTTTTTTTTAAAGAGACAATAGTGCCCTAAGTACCTTTTCTTCTCATACAGAAGACTAAACATCTCCTACTTTACTCTGAATTTAGCTCTTCAGTATCTATAAGTTTAGCCTGTGAATTATTCCGTCCTGTTAACACTCACACACACACACACACACACACACACACACAAACACACACACACACAGTCATTTCTACTTAAATGTTCACAATGAAAACAGAAACTTCTATGAAGCAATTCCTACACAGCAAATAGCTTACTAACAGAATAGGATTTTATATCTGTTTTCTCACAATCTGAAGGTTCCGTGAATGTGCTTCTGTCAAGCGATGAAACAAATTATATACCATGAGACCTGGGAGAAAAGTCAGTGTACCAGTTGTTCCCAAGAAAGAAGACTTGAGGCTAGAGATGGCCCCACAAAGCCATCTTACTGCTCTTGCAAAGGACCCAGGTTTGGTACTCAGCATCCACATGGCCGTTCACAACCATCAGTAACTCCAGTTTCTAGGAGACTTAGAGCTCAATAAATCAGCTGAAAACCAAGAGGTACTTCAAGCAAAATTCTGCATTGTAGCTCACTCATAGTTAAGTAAGTCTTATTCTGGGTCAAGTAATCTGGATGCACCAGCAGCTGGGAGAGCAGCCCAAAAGACAGATCAGACCCACATTGTACATTTTATGATCAAAACATCAAGAATAAAGACTTTAAATGCCTTGCAAAATCTACTTTATTCATCTAATATTGGGGGGGGACAAAACTACCATGTAAACCTTACGTAAATCAGCATTCTTAGGCTAGGATGTGGGTTGGTGGAAGAACAAGTGCCTAGCATGAGAGGCCCAGCACTGTTAAAAAAATTACACCATTTTATTCCTGATTCCAGGCAGCAGCATGTGTATAATCATCTACTAAACTCCCTTGTTTGAAGTGTTCTCAACACTTTTCTCTTATTCATAAGAGAAATATTAATTGCAAGAAAATTACAATAATTTCAGTAAAAAAAGTTACATTACCACTTTTAAAGTAGCATGTTCTAAAGTGTAAATGCTGTGCCATTCCTATATAAATGCAGTCTTTTCTGGGAAAAAAAATGATTATGCTGAGCTTAAGCGATCTAGTAGCATTGTCTAGGTTAGAATCTCGACAGCACACTGGGAAGCAGTGAGACCTGTATTCAGCGCTGTGCTCATCTTTGGTGCATCTTCCTGAAACACAGCAGGTGTCCAGCAGACAGGTGTCCGGCTTCTGTGCCCCACCCCAGCTTTCCTCTTACTGATCCCAAAATGAATGCTTCTTCAGAAAGTGAAGATTTTCATAAATCTATCATTCTTCATGTCAGATTATTAGTTTTTTTCTGTATCAAAGGCAGAAAACTAGGGCCTGGAGAGACCCACAGGCCTGCCCAGGGGTGAGTTTCTCAGTTTTCAGAGTTTGGGTGCTTTTCATTCTCACTGCCTTTCAACAGGGTGCACAGAAGCACCTATAGCAACCGAAAGGTAAGAAAAAGGAAGGATTTCCACCTCATTTTCTTTAAAAGATTAAGTTCTTTTAATCCATTTTAAATGATTTCATTTAGAGCAAACAATTCTGATAGAAACTTATTACTTTAATCGAGGTAAGCGTGTAAACCTCAACCTCTGCTCTGCCACAAACAAGAGCAACTTGTTTATAAACACCTTCACCTGAGTGCGAAAATTCAACATTGAGACTAAGACATTTAGCACAAACATTTTAAGTTTTTTTCCACCACAAAAGTTCCTTGTTCTTCTTTCTACCCTCAGGTTCTAAATGCACATCAACAACCTGTAACACTTAGGCAGGGGAGCCCCCAAACCCCCGTTATCCCTGTTCCCGCTGTGATAGCTTTGGGTTATTCTGCTCGGTAAGTACAGGCTGGATTTAATGAGCAACTTTGACAGAGTACAAGAGCCATGAAGTGATTTTGAAAACTAGGTTGTGAAAAGATGTGGCTTCACTTGAGGTGGTTTTTCACTGTCTCTCAGATTCCTTTCTGGACAAAGCAAGCCATGCCGTTGTGAGTTGCCTCTGAGAGAGGACAACTTGTGACAAGGAACTGACAGCTGTGGCCAACAAAACCTGTGGCCTGCCAAGAGCGAATTAAAAAAGATATTCCCTCAGCCCTGGCCAGCACCTTGATGTTGGCCTACAGTGAGACCCTGAGCCAGAGACACCCACCAAGTCGTTCAAGACTCCTGACACATGGAAGCTGTGAGATAAATAATTGCTTGCTGTGTTAAGCTGCTAAATGTTGGAAAATTTGTTATGTAATAATAGATAACTCAAGTTTTAAAACAGATATACATTTCTGATGTATTTTATAGACATTCTGATGAAATGTAACTAAAAATGACAGCGGGTACTACAAATGCAAATGACTAGGTTTATGATAACGACATTCACAGTGTATTTAATCATTCTGTAGTACCGCTGGATGCCTCCCCCACTAGTACATGAACCTCTGGAGAGGTGGAAAATGTGCTCAAGGTTGGAGCCAAGCTCCTGAAACAAAGCAGGTGCTCAGCAGACAATGAACCGAGGCCCGCATACCCAGCGTCTGTGTCCCTCCACACAGCTCTGCTACTCCAGCCCAGACTCTAGTCTGTGACCCTCCACATTCTCATGAGTTTCATTCCTTCAGCTACACATATGCCTAGCTGAGCAGAGAAGTGTCACAGTTCCGTGCACCCAGAATCAATAGCAATCCATTCCTATGAGCACCTCACAAATTCCTATGTTCACATGGACAAGAAATTGTGCAAAGGAAGCAGCAATGGGAAAGGTACAGGTGTTGGGTCGAGTCTTTAGAAAAAGTGCTGCTCCGAGTTCCCATTTCTCCTGACCTCGTCATCCCCAGATCTGTCCCAGTATCTCCCATGGGAAAGGGAGCCCAACACTGCATCTTCATCATGAGAGCCTCTTTACACAGCACACTATTTTAAGCGTTCTTTCCAAGTTTCCATGAACTTCAAGCTTGAGAAGGTATAATGCCTAATCAGAATTTTAAAACAAACTTCCATCAAGTGTCAGAAAATAATAGCTTTCCATTATACAGGAACATAGTAACATGATCCCATCTGGGTTTCTAAATATTGCACAGGATTTCTCATAAACAGCTAACTAATTTTTCTGCTAAAATATCACAAAGTTACCAGATTGCTGGGATAAGAAAATAAAATTGTGGGCTGGAGAAAAGTTAAGAGCACTGGCTGCTCTTGCAGAGGATCCAGGTTTGAATCCCAGCATCCACATGGCGGCTAACAACTGTTCATAACTCTAGTTACAGGAGATCTGACACCCTCTTCTGACCTCCATGGGCACTGTACAACATGGGTGCACTTATCTACATGTAGGCAATACACTCATACACATTAAAATAAAAATATAAAAAAAAATTAAATTGTTGGGCTGGGTATGGTGGTACATGCCTTTAATTCTATCACTCAGGAGGCAAAGACTGGCAGATCTCTGTGAGATCGACATCAGTCTGGTCTACATAGTGAGTTCCAGACCAGCTGGGGCTGCAGGGAGACCCTGTCTCAAAATGACAAAAAAAAGTAAATAGTTAAAATCTTTAAAATTAGTATTTTTCTAAATTTAGTCATAGAACTGAAGAATTCAGTTATCAGCATGCTTTAAATGTCAATACTCTCAAAAACTATATTAACACATAATTTCATTCTAGAGACAACAGCTTTTAATTACAAATACCTTGGCTAATTATTGAATTGTCACTTATCAGTACAGAAACCACACTAAGTTTCATCTCAGAAAAATCTGGCTCACATATTTAAAATCTAAGCCTAACCTATACAAACACAGTAGTACAGGTATTTTCCACAGAAATAAACTCTTCAGTGGCGCTCCAGCGATAGAATCAGTTAGCATGCAGTATTTATATAGAAAGAAATCCTTCACAAAGAAAATATTAATATATAACTGAATAGCCCAAACTGAAAACTTGCTATTACCCTAGTAATTAGCCTTCATGCTGACTTTATGACTATTAGGAGGATTTATAGCTGTAGAAGGCAGTGTAAACCATGCTGGCCTCAAAGCCCTGGTCACTTGTTTGGGATCCCATCCTGACTAAGTCACTTACCACAGACTTACTTTCTCAGATGGTTTCCTCATCTACGGAATGAGGATGATAATATATATTTACTTCTTTTTTTTCTTTCACAACAAGGTCTCACTATGTAGCCCTGGCTGGCCTGGAACTCACTACATAGACTAGGCTGGCCTTGAACTTACAGAGATCTACCTGCCACTGTCCACCAAATGCTAAGAATAAATGTATGTGCCCCACACCTCTGCTTCAATAATATCTATTTTGTAAGGTTGAAGCAAGATGGAAAGCTGCATAGTATAGACAGGACACAGGGTACTGGTCTAACAGACACACATGCCAAACTGTTCTAAATGCTTTACATTTGTCCATTTCCACTGCAACCCTGTGCTATAGTACTGACCCCCTTCCAAGGCAATAGACAGAGGGGTTAGGTAATACAGCCAGGGTCAGTGAGGACAGGGAGCAGAGCCAGGATCCCAGCCCCAGTCTGCTGTCACTGTCTTCACCATCTGGTCCTGCAGTGCAGGAGAGCAAGCAGTCTCTCCTCTCTATTCTTCCTAAAGACTAATCCTATCCCCCAACTGAGCAGAGACTGCATAAAACAGTGTGGAGATGCAAATCACAACAAAGGATTTGATGAGAAGATAAAATTTTGGGCCCCTCCTAGCCAGGATTTGCCATTAGAAAGTGATTTCCTTCTTATCTTGGGGAGCAGGGCACTATATGCTATACTTTAAATTCCTCACATACCCTTGAATAGATGCCACAGAATGAGAAACTCTATGGTCCAATGGTAAAAAGAAAAGGATCCACTTGGTTTCAAACCAGTTCCACCACTTTCATCCTGAGGGCTAGAGAGATGGCTCAGCAGTTAAGAGCACTGGCTGCTCTTGCAGAAGACTGGGGTTCAATTCCCAGCACCCACATGGTAGTTAATAATCATCTGTAACTCCAGTTCCAGGGGATCTGATGCCTTCTTTTGACTTCCGTGGGCATTGCATGACATGGGTGCACTTACATACATGCAGGCAATACACTCATACACATTAAAAAATAAAAATAAAAATAAAAATAAAAGTGACCTGAACATGAACTTCCTGTGGGCTTGTTTTTCTCATCTGTGAAAGAAGAGTACAGTCTTCACCTCAAAGGACTATTTGGTGGCTAAAGAGTAAATTCAGCTACTAAACTCATAAACTTGGAAGCTTACGAATGTAAACAGCTTAAAAGAGTTCTCAATAAATGTTAGCTATTGTTAGCTATTTTACTCAGTGAAAAGCTTCCATCTTTTTAATAATAATGATGCAGAACTGTATCTAACCCAAAACTTGGAGCCAGAGAACAGCTGGGTCAGGTCAGTAACATGCTTGCTGTGTGTCCTCATTTCATTCCCTGTTGCTGTGACAAAATGCCTTGACAAAAGCAACTAAGGGAAAAAGGTTTGTTTGGCTCACAGTTCCAGGCTGCAGGCCAACAGTGACGGAAGTCAAGGAGGCAGGAACATGCAGCGACTGGTCTCATGCAGTCAAGAGCAAAGGGTGAATGGATGCTTGCACGCTTGTGCTCGGCCAACCTTCTCTGTAACAGCCTAGGACCCAAACCAAGGAGTGATGGGGCCCACTTTCAGGCTGGATCTTCCCACATCAATTACTGAAATCAAGTCAACCTGACTTACCCAAGCCCTCCTTGAGACTCTTCCGAGACTGATTCTAGATTGTGTCAAGTTGACAAAACCAGCCATCACATTATGCAAGCCATCAAGACATTTCCCCACAGACACGGCCATCGACCAACCTGATTTAGACAATCCCTCATTGAGACTCTCTTCCCAGGTGATTCTAGATTGTGTCAGGTTTACAATTAAAATTAACCATCATACTGTGTAAGCATTTGGACCCAAGTCTGATTCCTGGAGCCCACATAAAAAGCCAGGCATGGCAATGTACACCTGTAAGTCAGGCATGGAGGAGGCGGAGAAAGGAGGATCTCTGGGACGTGCTGGCCCACTCATCCAGCCAAATGATGAGAAACTGTCTCCCCCAAAGTAAGGTGGCCAGTGACTGAGAAAGACAACTGATGTTGACCTCTGGTCTCTACATGCACACACGCACATACATGGGCACACACACATAAAAAAGAAAATTCAAACACTATGTAATCTGTCTACTCTACTAAGACAAAAGTTCATGTAAGAACAGAAATAACTGAAAGGTAAGTCCAACCTAGAAGCACAAACAGGAGAGGCAGAGGGTGATTTCATCCTTTACATACTAACACACAAAAAGGACATTCTGATTAATTTTTACTTTTTTGTTCTTTCTGAATTCTCTGTAAATCAATGTGAATGTATTTTTTTTTCCTTAAGAAAAATGATCCACGTTTTAAAAACACAATGATAGTGTTGCTGAGTAGAGGAATGGGACCAAGAGCACCCTCTCAAACATCAAAACTGAAGGAACAGTGCCCTGGTCTAATGAAATTAAATACTTGTCTCCAAATTAATCGACTAACCTCGAGTATCCTAATGCACAAAGGCAAACAGCAGAGTTGGGCAAAACCTGGTTAGAGATGAAACACATTCCCTAGTGTTACACAGATCCACTGTGCAGAAGATAGAGAACTTTATCAGAAGTCAGTAGCTGGAGTTTTAGACCTCTAGCCAGCACTCTACCAAAGCGTGAAATGGGGAAATCAGTCCATACTGACTACACATTGCCACATTCAGTCACACACATCAGCAAATACCATGCAAAAACACCAGAGCCTGGAGCAGCATTTGAAATGGCAAGGAACCAGAGGTCTTAATATCCAGCAAAGAGCTAAAATCCAATATGCGTGGTACAGTCAGGAGGACTGTCTTTTATCCTGGTTAGAAAATGAAGCTGTGCGTGCACGGAATTCAAAGACCCTGTGCACTGAGAACAGGAAAAGTGTCATTTTCTTACATTTTTTTGGGGGGGTGGTGTAAGTACACACACACACACACACACACACACACACACACACACACACACGCAAGCACGCGCGCGCGCGCGCGCACACACACACACACACACACACACACACACACACACACACGCGCAATCTTTCAGTAAGTCAGTTATCTCCTTCCACCATGTGGGTCCCCAGGGACTGAGCTCACAGTTTGCCGCACGTTTGTCAGGCTTTACCTGCTGAGCCATCTGGATGGCCAGGAGGACCATTTCGAGAAAAAACTACACATATTTAGAAAGTTTATAAAAGTTACAAGCTATTACAAGCACCCTACGGATGGGGTGGAGGAATGGCAGAAGGACAGGACTCCCATTTCACACTTTATAAAGCTGGAGTGTTTTAGGAGCATATGTTGTTTGGGGAAACTTTCAGAGCAGGGCATTCGGCAGTCAAAGGAGACGGTCTGTGTACAAGCCTCACAGCACCATCCCACACAGCCTACTGCCTATAATGGAAGCCTCTGCTGAGACAAACGGCAAGCTGGGCCAAACAACTTTTTAAAATTACTATGTATTGATATTTCATTCCTAAAATAACATTTACTAAAGAATTGGAGACAGCACATAAATCAAACATAATTCATAAATTTGTGAATAGTTTTTTCAACAATTTAGTCTAAATTCAATTAGTGGCTATATAGGCCTCAAGGCATGGTCCTGGGACAAAACAGATTCCAAGTGTTCCAAAGCGCTAAATGATGGTTGCAAACACAGTCCTAGGGAACGTGTAGCTAAGGAAGCTTATTAAGCCTTGGGAGGTGAGGGTACTTTAGTGAGTGTCTGAACACTTAAATAGCCTATTCACATACTCTATGATCCAGCAAGTCCACTCTTAGGTAGAACTCCAGAGAAACTCTTGCATTTGCATGCTAGGGGTGGGTCCATGAGCAGCAGCATGCTCCACAGCAGCAGGGCAGATCAGGGCATAACCCTGCAACAACCTCAGCACCCACCTGCCAACAACAGAGAAGACAGGCTGGGGGCTGCTCCAAAAACGGGCTGTTACACAGCGATTGACACATAATAGATGAACATAAAACACACACTAAAAGACAATTTCAAAAGATAGAACATGTAACATTTTTTAATTACACATGTAGGAAAAACTTGTATGTACAGTAAATCTCTATTTTAAAAGCCACCAAGAGCCGGGTGTGGTAGCTTACACCTTTAATCATAGCACTCATGAGGCAGAGGCTGGCAGATCTCTGTAAGTTCAAGGCCAACCCGGTCTACATAGAGTTCCAGGCCAGCTGGGGCTACAGGGAGACCCTGTCTCAAAAAGACCAAATACACACACACACACACACACAGAGAGAGAGAGAGAGAGAGAGAGAGAGAGAGAGAGAGAGAGACATATAAAATAAAAGACACCAAGAATGATAGAGGATCCAGGAATCTGCTCTGGAAAAGGGACAGAGAGGTCCATCGCACTTACAGATAAGTTTCTGTTAAGGGCTTACTTTCATGTTAGATGGCACTGACACTACAACCAACTACCAAAAGATTGGAAAAATCTGTAGTTCTACTACAACCACAGAACTAAGATGACCAGTTAAAAGAGTATGTGAGGAGAGCTGGGAGATGCTCAGTCAGGAGAATGCCTTCCTCTCAAGGATGAGGATCTGTGTTTGGATGCCCAGAACCCATATGAAAAAGCCAAGCACTTCGAGATGGGAGAGAGAGACAGTGCGACCCCTGGAAGCATCATCAGCTATGTTATTTTGTAAGGAAGAGATGACTCAGAAAATTTCCATCATTCACTCAAGATGCTTGCTGAGTGTTAAGAGCAGGCCAGGATCTGTGAAGTATTAGATGCTACAGTTTTTACCCCTCCTCTCAGGTTTGAAGTTATAAAGTATCTAATCTCTCTCCTTAGTTGTTTCCAAGCAATACATGCAGAAACTCCAGGTCATTGAGAGAGCCTGTTTCAAATAAAAGGTGGACAGCATCTGAGGTCAGGCACCTAAGGTTGTCCTCTGACTTTCAACTGAGTGCTGTGGCTGGACCCCCACATGAATGAGTGCACACACACACACACACACCAACACACATATACAAAGAGGGATGTATGATGAGCCCAGGAGTTTAAACTAGCTTAGTTCTTCCTACTTGAAGTCTTTAAAAAACTTTTAAAAATGCATACTGTTCATCAAAATTTTTAAACAATTTACACTTCCTCCTAGTCCTACTGGCCCAGGAGACACAGAAGTTAAGGGTCCTAGGAATGTGTGTGTTGCATCACAGAGGCCAAAGGCAATGACCCTCGTCCTTGAGTATAAACCAGTAGCTTGGGATAAAGGATTGGCAAAGGATTCATGGACTGGGAATTAAGTACTAACTTGTTACATGAGGCTAGCAGAAGACAGTAAACTCTAAGCATCTACTACATGCCAGATGTGGGTCATTGGCTACATCCTTAATCCTTAAAATGGCTCTAGAAAAAGGAGTGGGTGGGTACAGCCCTACTTTATTGAGGGAAGAACTGAAGGAGATTAGATGTTATCTACAGCTACACAGCTGGAAAGGAGAAAAGTAACTATAGCATTCTAAAACCTAAGAGATCTGGCCCATTCAGGTGCCCAGTGAATGATGGAAATTCTCTGAGTCCGGTTCTACATTATAAAATAACATGGCTGACAAGAGATCATTTACTGACAATCTCTAAGATGCCATCTCACTTTTTTTTTCCTGGAGCTGAGGACTGAACCCAGGGCCTTGAGCTTGCTAGGCAAGCGCTCTAACCACTGAGCTAAATCCCCAACCCCAGCCATCTCACTTTTTTATTGTAGATTCTACATAGCAGGGTATTCTAAAAACTTTTGCTATGAAGTACAAAGAACAGTGTTGAAGGTGCTGTCTTTTAGACAGGAAGGCATAAAGACATTACTACTAACTAGCAAAAGATTGAAAAAACCAAGACTCAAAGAATATTATACTCATTAAGTAGTTGGTATCCTTCATGGAGTCTAAGTGTCTAGTGGCCACTCAAAACACTATATAATTTAAACTCTCATTTGGTCCTGTAATCCTTTCAGAGCAATATTTTGCCAATTCCCCCTAAACTTATTGTTTCTAAAATGAGTTCCAATTTTAGCAGTCCTGGCACAAATATATTTTTAGTGCTGAATGTATGCCAGAACTATACAAGAATTTTTCAAATACTGGTTTTCTTTTTTCCTTTTTATGCCAATTTTCTTTTGTAAGACACACACACTACTTATATGAAAAAAATTTTCTCAGGGAAGATATGGCAAATGATGAAGTTTGCGGTCATGGGCTCTCTGGACAACCTGACCAGCGACAATGGGGACAGAGGAGAACAGAAGAGAAAAGCTTTAGAAGCTGGACAGACAGACCATGATGACCACGGCAAACACATGTATTCTCTCACATAAAAACCTATCTTTGGTACTAGACAAAGTAGCATAACACTCATAATACTTTTTTTAAAGAGACAATATGTGGGTATGTGGGTTGTCCTCTTAGAATCTTCCACTGCCTCAGCCTGTTTCTTGCCTTCTCCTAACACTCAGACTCTACACTGCATTAGAAATGTGTTATTTCCACTAGTGGAGCTGGTACCTTATTTATCTTTGGAACTCTATTCCCATATTCTTGAGAGCAAAAGATATTCAACATTTGTTCTATGATTATTTTTGCTATTCTGGGGGCTTCAAGTAAATATTTTTCAAGCCTAAGCTTGTGTAAGGCAGTTGCTTTCAGGTATTGGACCACCTAAAAAATTTAGAGCACTACTGGATTATGCAAATTACTGACTTTGGTGGATACACTCTACTAGGTTAAAAAAAAAAAAAAAGAAAAACAACATAAAGCCCTCAAATAAATCCTTTTAATGGTTCCTTATCACTTTCTGGGCAAAGTTCGTAGAGCAGTTCTTGAATCATACCACTAATTCAACTCCACCAAGTCCAGCTCTACCAAGCCACACAGACGGCTACCTCCAAACCACCTGTAATTCATGGCCACGTACTGCAGAATGCCCAGCTGCTTGGCAAACGCCTCTGCCAAGACACAGCTGAAAGTCTTCCTTTTCTAAAGCCCTCCCATGTGTGCTTTTTTTTTTCCTTTTTTAATACATACAAAAAATTTTCTTTAAATAAAAATTCCTCAAACCAACACTCATCTTTTTATCCTTAGGCCTGGCAAATAGCAGCTGACTATTGTATACTGGGGGCTGGAGAGATGGCTCAGCAGTTGAGAGCACTGACTGCTCTTCCAGATGACCTGGGTTTGATTCCCAGCACCCACACGGCATCTACAAACCCTCCTTAACTCCAGTTCCAGGGGAATCCGAAACCCTCTTCTGACCTCCGCAGCACTGCGTGACACGAGTGCACTCACATACATGCAGCAGGCAATACACTCATACACACGAAATAAAAATAATTTAAAAAATTAAAAAAATAAATGTTTATTGAAAGAATAAATTATTAATGTATATTCAGCAAATTTGCTCCTATTCTATACAAAGTACTGCCTGAGAAAAAAATGGTATGATTCCAGGTTGTTTTCCATCACTAAATTATTAATGTATAGTCAGCAAATTTGCTCCTATTCTATACAAAGTACTGCCTGAGAAAAAAAATGGTATGATTCCAGGTTGTTTTCCATCACTAATAATGAACAGTATATTTCTCTATTCTAGTTCATCCCATAAACCCATGAATTTAAGATAACTTGAACACTGAATGCCAGCTAATCACATCCTAATCCAAGATACAAGGACAGCCTCTTCTGTTTTGAGTGAATGACTAAGCCAACAAGGCAATATTCACAACTATGGTAAAGGGTGTAGAAAAATACTACTCAAAAAAGCTTTGAAGCTTGGCCTGGTGGTACAGGCCTTGTAACCCCAGGTACTTGGAAGGCTGAGGCAGGAGGATTCCAAGTTCAAGGCCTACCCAGACAACTTAGTCACAAAGTATCCGTGCCTCAAAATAGTTCAGTGGGAGAAACTTGCTGAGCACATGCAAGGCCCTGGGTTTGATTTCTTGAAGGGCAGGGATGAGGAAATATTTGGAATGGTATTGTTTTTGCCATTTAAATTATTCATCTATTTTTTTATGTTATGTGTATGAGTGTTTTGCCTGCATGTCAGTGCACCCATGTCATGCAATGCCCTCCAGAAGCTAGAAGAGGGCACTGGATTCCCTTGAATGGAGTTACAGGAGGTTGTTAGCGACCATGTGGTTGCTGGGAATCAAACCCAGGTCTTTTGGAAGATAAGCCTGTGCTCTTAACCACTTAAGCCTTTTCTCCAGGCCCTGTTTTTTTTAAAAATACAATCTGTATGCTGCCCTGACTGGTCTCCAACTCCAAAACTCAAGCTATCCTCTTGTCTCATCATCCTGCGTAGCTAGAACAAAAGGCATGTGCCTCCACAACCAGGCTTACTGTTCCAATCTAAACATGTGAAATGAATTCAAATGACTCAACTGTGTAGTGTTTTCATCTTTCTGTGTTCTATGTAGGTGAATGCTAGCTACATAGAAGCCACTAAAATGTCTACTTTTAGAAAACCTGTTTTCTGGGCTGTTTGGGCCAAGGCCTACAGGTGGCTTGGGCTTGTCAGGTTTTAAGAGCCCAAGTACATAATCCGAGTGGCTGGGGCCTCTAGGAAATAATCAGAACAGTTAACTTTTTCATTTCATACATAGGCTGTTATGTGCTTAACAAGTCTTGCCACAAGGCTCAGTGTGTTAGGGAGATGGCGTCACATTTCATCCTACAATAACCGAGTCTCTGCAGTTATCTTCAAGCTGCTTTAGCAGTTACTTAATCCCAGGGCTTTATTATCTTCCCTGTACAGATGGGCAATAGGAAAGGAAGGAAGGGTAAGAGGCACCCCCAGTTATCAAAAAAGCCTTGGTTTTCACTCCATCAGCTCCTAATCCTCCCCTCAGAGAACCATGTTTTGTGTGTGAGAGAAGTTTTCATTGACACCAAGCAGGACAAGAGTGGCAAACTAGATCATAGCTTGTCTTACCTGTTTAGTCTGAATGAGGAATCTAAGCTTCCTAGGTCTACAGGCTCTAGACAGCAAGAGATTTGATGAGTTCTGTGGGCTGGATCCAAGTTTACAAATCTACCTCTCTCTTCTCAATTTCAAGACAGCGTTTCTCAAAGTCATTTCTTTTTTCAATAGATCTTTCCAAATTGTATCCAGCCTCCTAAAACTGTCAAGTCATATCTTACAGACCTTTAGATTTCAAGATCTCAGTACAGAGCTACCAGGATCTTCTGTCTTAGCTCACCACAACCATGGCAGCCACTACTGCCAGCTAACTCTAGACCTACACTCTTCTACAGCAATCCCAACGCCCAAGAAGCTCTGAAACATCCTTAGTGCGTCTTCCATGCTCAACCTTTATACAGTGTAAAGACAAGCAATCTGAGTTCTCAATCAACATCATCAGCACTGCTAGCAATGAGTAGGACATTCCCACAGCCAAGGACCCTAATCTGTGGGTGTTCATATAACGATCCCTATATATCTGCTGACCGGGAATTATTTAGCAGGTTCTATTCCCTGGGCCCGAGTGACTTGCATTACTGGGAGATTAGCACAAGCTGAGAGGTGCTGGCGAGACCTCACGATTCGGCTCACTCGACTCAACTGGAAAATTCGAGGCCAAATTATTTCTCCAGCATGCCTACCGCCCGGCATGTAAGTTCTTCCCTGCACTTTGGAGCTAGCCCACGGTCGGGGTGCCCTTCCCCACAGAGTCGCGGGCCACTCGGCAACTCCAACGGCTGCCACCCAGAAACCGCGGAACCCCCAAACCGGCCGGGCCGTCCTCCCCGGCGTCCCGCCGCCCGCGCTCCATCCCGCTGCCCGACCCGGGGCCAAGCGGTCCTGGTCAGCGCACCTACCTCGCACCTCCGCGGCAGGCGAGGCGGGAACTAACGCTCGGCAACCGCCTCAACCGCCGCGCCGAGCCCGCCCACAGCGGGGCGCCCAGCCAGGTGCAGGCTCCGTGCGCCCGCCCACCCCGCCGGAGCGCC
>NW_008360332.1:6118107-6129073 GCF_000622305.1 Nannospalax galili
CACCTCCGCCGCAGCGCGCTCCCGTCTCGGCCCGGACCCGCGCGCTCCGCCCCGCGCCCTCCCTCCACCCGCTGCGCAGCTCCCAGGTTCCCACCCCGCCCCGCGCCCGCGCCACCCATTGGCTCTGCTGGTTGCTAGGCGACGAACAAGCGCGGCCTACATTGGTCCGCGAGCCTCCGGCTCACCTCCGAAAATCCCAGAGAAAATGCAAACCTTCTCCCCCGAGCCCAGGCGCGCTGCGAGCGCAGCTGCGGCCACCGCACCTGTTATGCCCCGGGATTCACCCGGCCGAGCGCTGCTCTCCGCCCCCGGCTCACGTCCTCCGCCTTCGGGGCCCGGGATCTGTCGGGGCTGGGGGGTGGGGCTCCTAGCTGGTTCGGAGCCCGGCTTCTGACTCCCCTCTGACCCCCTGCAGGAGCAAAAGTGGAGCTGCCGGAAGAGCCAGGTGCGCTGGCCCAAGCGGAGAGACGCCCGCCGGCCCCCAGAATTAGGTCAGGCCCAGGAGAAGGGAGGATGCAGCCTCAGGAACCGTGCATGCAAAACAAGCCCTTGGCACAAAGTTACGCGGAAAATCAGGGCCAAGGTAGCATGCTTGAAGGCCTGGGTTCAGTCTCCAGCACCGCACACCACTAGGGTTAGTGGTGCAGGTCTGCAATCCCAGCAGACCAGAAGTTCAAGGTCATCTTCTGCTATTAAGGGAGCTGGAGGGTAGCTTGGGATGTATGAGACTCTATCTTTAAAAAAGAGAAAGCCAGGGGCTGGAGAAGATGCCTCAGCGGTTAAGAACACTGGCTGTTCTTGCAGAAGGCCTGGGTTCGAATCCCAGCACCCACATGGCAGCTAACAGTCCCTAACTCCAGTTCCAGGGGATCCAACAGCCTCTTCTGTCCTCCGTGGACATTGTACGACACGGTGCACTTACCTATTTGCAGGCACTATACATATACACATAATATAAAAATAAAATACTTTTTTAAAGTTAAAAAAAAAGGAACAAGAGAAAAGCCCAGATATTAAATAAATGAAATTAAGGAAGAAACGGACCTAGTAACAGGAAGACTAAGAAATGGCAGGTGTGAACTAAAAGTTGATGAAAAACCGCCCCAGGCCCATGCAATGTGTACCAAGAAAATGTCTGGCTCCAAGCACTTTTCCATCTAAGGCCTCTAGCAGAATTTTCCCCACTTTGCTATAACCTGCCTCTCTGATGTTGCCACCAATGCACTTGAAAAGTGTCTTGATTTTTTTTGGCTTTCTTTGTTACTATAAAAACTTCGTGAAGCTCACCAGATTGGAACGTGGAATTTGGGGTAGCCTGAATCGGTGTTCCTAGGCCATGGTCACTCATATTTGGCTTCAGGATAATCTATCACCTCTCCCCTTTGAGGTGTGAGTTGTGTTTTGCATCAGTAGAGCTAGCTCCCTGGTTAGCTACATCAATCAGTTCAACCTGTCTGAATAAACCAGAGGGTTTCAACCTCTGAGTCTCAGGACCTCCTTCCCCACATAAAATTGCTGAGGTTTCAGAAAACTGAGGAACTTAAAAGTACTTTTTTATTGGGTCTTTTTGAGACAGGGTCTCACTTGACTGGCCTCAATCTCACAGAGATTTGCCTGCCTCTGCCTCCTAAGTGCTGGGACTAAAGGTGTGTGCTACCACCACACCCGACTAAAGATACTTTTTTAAAAATTATAAAAATTACTGTCAACATAAACAAAACATTTAATGAAAAATTAAATTGCCCAAAGTTAAAAGAATGGCATTTAAAATTTTGCATATATCTTTACATGCAAAAATAGCAGAAGGCCTTCAGATTTTCATAGCTACTTCTGCATTCTGTCCATGAAACTATTTCTGGTAGACTCTGGAACACTCCATTGTACACCTGTAAGAGACAGAGTAAGAAAGGCAATTGTCTTAGTGTTAGGACAACAGTGCTTTTGAGCTCACAGTTTCCCTTTGAAAGATTCTTGGGGAACCCCTCCCCAAGGGTGCCACATATCATACTTTGAGATCCACTGATTGAAACCTTTGTACTCCATCCCTCTCCAGCAGGGACCGATTGAGGGGCTGAGCTTGGAACCTAATTCTGGTCAGTATATAACAGGAAATGTGTAGGGGAGTGTCAAGGGCAGGGTTTGATCCTGCCAGCTTGTTAAGAAGTCATTTCCTTCTTGTCTTGGCATCCTCCAGTGAGCAAGACATTTGGAATCATGGTGGCATGTCCTGTAGCCATGACAGAAAAGTATGAAAGGGTCCATAGACCCCAGATATCCCCAAGTGACTAAAGTAGTCTCTCCTGCCTGCATGTCTCCAGACTGCTCGTCCCATGAAATAGTTAAAGGCCCATTGCTTAAGGCTTTTTGGGTCAGGTGTTCAGTTGCTTATGACCAAGAAGATCCTGATCAATGGGACAAGATAATTGGACTTCGGTCTGAAAGTAGGCTAAGGATACCTTTAGCTCAGGGCTGAAAGAGACTGAACTTGAAAGAGGGATTTGCTATGGGGAGGAAAGATGGGCTATGCACATTTGTTTTAAAGCTTTATGTTAACTGTTTCCCCCTCTTTAACAATATTAAAGGGATGTGATATGTAATGTTGTTTTCCAAAACATAAAATCATGGACTCTTGCTCCCTTGTAGTCCATTTACCACCAGCCAGGAAAATTCTTATAAAACATAAGACAGATTGTGACACTTGTCTGCTTGACTCTAAACTCATCGATATAGCCAAAATTTTACATGGCTACAAGCCCCCCCTCCCCCCGCCCCGTCTTAACCCTCTAACCTTGTGTCCTACAGTTCTGTCAGCTGACAAGCTAACTTCTTGCTGCTTCATAGCCATTCCTGCCTCAGGACTATTGTACTTGCTTTCCTTTCTGTTCACATGCTCTTCCCCTAAGCAGCTGCCTTGCTTACCTCCCCTTTTCCAGGTTTATACAGATGTTACCATCTTTTGTGAGGCCCAGCTAGACCACTTCACTGAAAATTAGAATCCCTTTCCAGTGTCCCAAGTGTCACATACTTTTTGCTATTTTATAATCTTCCACCATTTTCTCCTGGCTGCATGTCTGGCCCACTAGACTAAAGTTCAACAGGAGGGGCATTTCTGTCTGCTTTGTTCACTGATATGTCCTCGTGCTTGGCTCTTTGGCTGGTGTTCGGTGCTTACTTGAGTGACTGTTCTAATGAATGTTTTCTATTTCAAAGTAAGCACCTTGATAGGTGGAAAGTACATTCTGCTGATGCTGCTCACATCTGTAGGCACGGCGTTTGCAGAACATCATCCTTTCCTTGAGAATAAGCCTAGTTTCTGGAATAATCTGAAAGTCACTCAGAGCTAAATCTGATATCCACATCCTGGAGGCAAATGCTAAATGTCAAACTTATGACTTACGTTTTTTTCATACTAAGTTATTGCATTTGGGTAGCCAAGGAAAGGTCCCAAAACAAGATGTGTTTGATTGAGAGACAGTTACTGAACATAACTTCACAGAGGAGTTCCACAAATTGACACCAGCAGCTAGTTACAAGATAAATACCATATGTCATCAAGTTGTTGCACATGCATATCTGTTTTCATCACCATACATCAGAGTTGTCCTTTAAAAGTGAAAAGCAAGGGCTGTAGAAATAATCTATTGGGCAAAGTGCATTCTATGAACAAATGAAGACCAGAGTTTGGATCCCTAGAATCCATATAAATGTCACATAAATATAATAGCAACACACAGGAAGTACAGACAAGGGATCTCCCGGAACTCTACAAGTGAGAGATCCTGCCTCAATGCATAAGGTGACAAGTGACTGAGGAAGACACCCAATGTCAAGCTCTGGCCTCCACACACATGTGCATATGCATGTACCCTGCTACACATGCATCCAAGCACATGGAAGTGTAAATACACACAAAAGAAAGTCTATTCCCTTTCACTCTCATTTAGAACGTTAGCAGCCTTTCATTGCATTTACTATGGAAGGAGCCTTCCTCTCAGTCCTGCTTATCAAGAGCTGACTCCCCTTTCCTCTTAATCAACACACTTGCCCTTCAGTAATTATCCTAGCTTTCAGACACCATGACAAAACACCTGAGCTATCTTAAAAGGAGGAAGGTTTACTGGGCCCACAGTTTCAGATGGTTGCACTACCAGTTGGTTAGCTTGGTACTTTGGAGCCTGAGGCAAGGCTGAACATCATTGTGGGCAGCACATGGTGGAGCAGAGCTGCTAACTTTGTGATATCCAGGAAAAAAAGATAGACTGGAAGAGAGTGGTACCCCAATATCCCCTTCAAGGACACACCCCCAGTGACAGAACTTCGTCCTACTAGATCTCTCTCATAACAGTTCTTCCACCTCCCTACAGGGCCATTGGCCGGGGACCAAGTCTTTAGTCCATGAGCTTTTAGGAGTCATTTCAGACCCAAACTATAGCAATCTTTCTGGAAACACTTCCTACAAAGTTCTTTTCATCATTTGAATCCCACCAGAATACAGCAGCCTTCTCAGGCTTGATTCTGTCCATTTCGTTGCTTCTGGTCTGTCTCCTCCCACTAGACTAAGTCCCAGGAAGCAGGGACTGTGTTGGTCATGTTGGTTTCTGTAGCTCCAGCTCCTTGTACCTGCACTGGTAACTTTTCACCAAACTTGCTGGTGAGATTAGGAGGGAGGAGGAGAGGAGAGAAGAAACACTTGCTTTACAAATTACTGGCTTCTGCTACTTAAGAATTTTTAATTAATTTTTTAAAAATTTTATGTGTATGGTGTGTGTGTATGTGTGTGTGTGTGTGTGTGTGTGTGTGTGTGTGTGTGTGTGCATCCATGCATGTAATGCCCATGGAGGCCAGAAGAGGGTATTAGATCTTTTGGAACTGGAGTTATGGTAGGTTGTTAGCTGCCATGTGGGGTGCTGAACAGAAACCAGGTCCTCTGCAAGAGCAGCCAGTACTCTTAATTACTGAGCTCTCTCTCCAGCCCCTAGTTAAGATTTTTTTTTATATTATTGTGAATTGAAAATATCTTAATTCTGCTGAAATAAATAGCTACTAAACATCTCCCAATTCAATTCATTTGTCTTTCTTAGAAACAAGGTATTCCTGCAAGCACTCAGGCTTCCTGCAAGCACTCAGGCTTCCTGCAAGCACTCAGGCTTCCTGCAAGCACTCAGGCATACAACTTCACCAGGCATGCATATTCCAATCTGGACAATAATGGGCCAACTCTTAAAGGCTTCTGCCGCAGTGCATGCCATCTGGATTATTTCAATAAGCAACATTTCTGGATCCACTGAAGTGCATTTCTTGTCAGGGCCTGTGTGTGCCGGAAGAGAGAATACAGGCTGAGTCACCTCTGTTAATGGTCCTGCTTCCATTGCTGCTGGGTTCTGTCCAGGACTGCCTTTTCAACAAGAGCAGGGCGGATAAGCTTAAGCCTTGCTGGATACTGAATGGAGCACTCCCATGTTTGTGGCCTCATTTTATTTGTGAGAACCATTTAAAACAATATGGGACAGAGTTCCAGAGAATTCAGAGCCTTCCTTCTGCGGTGAATATGATCAGGGAAAACTATGGTAGAAAAGAAAAACTGGAGTAGGGCTTTGGAACAATTGCTACTTTGTCAACTAGGTAATAATTCTAAGAGTTAAAAAAAAAAGAGCAGTGCCTAGGGATGTAGTGGACTGGTAGAGTACTTGCCTAGCATGTGCAAGGCCCCAGAGTGTTCAGTCCCCAGCACTACAAAACAAACCAAAACCCAGACCAAACTACCAGAAAATTCTGCTTTCTGACTTCTAAAACATGACTGTAAGCTTAATAAGACCTAGTCCCTTGCCTATCCTTATAGATTGGTGCATCATGTTGCATTTCCAAAAATGACTTACTTCTTTCTGGCCAGTCCCTTTGGGTTTGAACCAGCAGTGATAGTCAAAATGACAGTGTGAGATGATTACAAATGCTGAGTTTGCAAGAAACACATTTCATTCTATCTGCCCTGACAAAAGCCCCAGGAAAACAAACTGTGCCTCTTTGAAAGCCCCACCCTGCCACACACAAGCATTCCACAGAGAGAATCCTGGGTGTTCCCTTCTTAGGGCTTTAGACTACTATCCGGTCTGCTGAGAGAGTGTTTTCCCCTGTGGTTTCTTTAAAAATAACTCCTTCTGAATAAGAACATGAGATGAATTTTAGCAAGTTACTAACACTGTTTCCCAACTTAATGTCTGTCCCAAATTTGAGTTATTAATTTAAAACTATGCCATGTAAAATTTGATCATATATGAATCATTCATCATAGAAAAGTGGTCAGGTACCAACCAGAGAGTTCTTAGACTGACTCTCTCTTGCTCTCTCTTCCTCTCCCCTCATTGCCCGCCCACTTGCGTGCGTGCGTGTGTGTGTGTGTGTGTGTGTGTGTGTGTGTGTGTATTCCTCCTATGTATGTACATGCTGGGAGGTACCTGTGCACATATGTGTGCATGCCTGTGAAGGCCAGAGGTTGGCGTCAGACGTGTTCCTCAGTTGTCCTCCACCTTAATCTTTGAGACAAGGTCTCTCACCGAACGAACCTAGGACTCACTGGTTTAGCCAGATTACCTGGCCAGCAAACCCCAAAGGTCCTCTGCTTCCACCTTCCCCAGCCCTGGAGTTACAGGACTGTGCCTTTGGCTGGCTTTTATATGGCGGCTGGGGATCAAACTCAGGTCCTCATGCTTGTGCAGCAAGCATTTTACTGACAAAGCTTCTCCCCAGCCCCTTAGACTGTATTTCTAATAGAGAAGCATAGGACCCTTAGAAAACATACTGTACATACATGTAAAACATGCACACACACACACACAAATGACAAGTAATTCTCTTGCACATTAAGGACTATTCTAAATTCTCATCTCACATTTTAACCACATCAACTCAACTTCTTGACATACGTTCATCTTATGTCACCATTTAGTATGAAAGAAGCTCACCATTCTTTCATACTAAAGTATAACTCAACTTTCTTTTTAAATTGAGTGTCTCTGTGTTGCCCAACCTGATCTTGAATTTCTGAGCTCAACTAGTTCTCTTTCGTTAACCTCCTAAGTAGCTGGAACTGTAGGTTTGTACCACCAAGCCCAGCTTATGACTTTTATAATTTAAGTGAAAACTTTTGAGGCAATTACTTGCAAATATAGCCTCTCTCAAGTCTCCCCCAGCCATCCTTTTTTTCTCAGTTTCCTCTTCCTTTCCAGTAACACACACACACACACACACACACACACACACACACACACACAGAGCTATCTTACCAGCAACAGATGCCTTTAACCTTTTTAAAACCAGAGCAATGTATCTCATTCTATTCTCTTAAACTTGAACATTTAAACTTAGAGCTTTGCTCTGCTGACAAAAGAAACTTTTCAAAGAACTAAAAGATTATACACAATTCCAAAACATCTCAGTTATGCAGAAATGTGTGTAAAAGCACAACCCAGTATTAACTTGAATAATTCAAATATTTTGATTCTGTACATAAGCATCCTAATTTCACAATGACGTAGTCTTTCACCTCCTATTTGGAAGTGATCTCATGGTTTACTGAATATTTGCTGAATGATAACTGTGTACCGAACAATGGGGAGTATAAGAAAAAGTCTCTGTCCACAACAGGAGCTCAAGCACCTCCTAGGAAGAGAGAGTGATGATGTTGTTGAGTATCAAGATACACTACATGGCCTGAAATCTTGGCTTGGCCACCTGGGTCCATGGTGATGTCACTGAGCTCTTAAACCAGCTAGGACCATCTTCCTCTGGAGTTTTGTTTATAAGCCACTGTTAGGCCACCTTTATTTGTAATCTCATCCACTATCGTATAATCACTAGAAACTAAATATGATCAAATGTCACAAGTGGAAACCATCAAGTAAGCAAAAGGAGTCAATGAGAAAGACAGTAGAGGCCTTATTTACAAAGCTCTGGTTGAATGGAATAATTAGGAAGGAAAACTGTGAGTCTTCTGTTAGTCAGTTTTACAATGATGTGAACCCCCCCCCCCCGACAACAAAGGGGTTGGCACCCTTGTTTGGGGGAGGGGTGGACAGACCACCATGGTGGGGGGCTTGTGGTGAACCAATCTGCTCGCCTTTGTTTTTGCTGAGAAGCAAAGACAAAAGGAGAGGTAAGGCCCTAATATTCCCTTCCAGGGAATGTTGCAGAGACCTAACTTCCAACTAGGCCCCATCTTTTTAAAAAAAATTTATGTGTGGTGTATGTGCATGTGTGCGTGCAGAGGCCAGAGAAGGTGTCCTGCTCTATTACTGTCTGTCTTATTCTTTTGAGACAGGGTCTCTCACTGAACCTGAAGCTAGGCTGGAATCCAGCAAGCCCCAGTGATCCTCCTGCCTCCACCACCCCCGATACACACAGTCCTTGGGTTACAGGTGTTCACATGACCACGCTCAACTTTCCCACATTTTAAAGGTTCTTCTGCCTCTCAACAGCATCAGCAGCTAGGGATTGGGCCTTTGGGGGGTATTTAAGATCCAAACCATAACACGACTTTATGATTTGTAGAAGTATATGTCTAAGGAAGAAAGTTTTTCTGAATCATATCTTCTTTCTTTACAATTTTGCACATGTGTGCACGGATGTGTGCATGTGTGTGGTTAACCTCAGGGTCATTCCTTAGGCACTGTCTACCTTATTTTTTCAAGACAGGGTCTCTCCTTGGCCTGGGGCCTGATATTTAGGGTAGGTTGGCTGGCCAGTGAACCCTAAGGATCCACCTGTCTCTGCCTCCTCAGAACTGGGGTTCCAAGGGCACCGTTACCATGCCCAGCTCTTTTTCCGGGGATGGAGCTCATGTCTTCATGCTTGCGTGGCAGGCTCTTTACCTTCTCAGCTACCCCCCACCAGTTCCTGTTTCTGGTTTTAATTAGCCCACAAATACTAACGGATTTTGATAAGTACAACTCATAAAATTATTTGCTGATTTTCTGAAACTATAGGCCATGGGACTGTTTTCTTGCTTGTACTTGCTTTACATAACAGATATTTTCCAGAAAAACACAAATATACATTTATAAATCAAATCATATTCTAAATATACTATTGAAGTCAAATATTTACAAGGAAACTGATAAATCTTATCATGATAAGCAACACCTTTACTAAGCAAAAAGTCTAGCATTCACTCATTAAGTCTATAAGACTTTTCTTAATATACTAGGTTCCTAAAGAGTTGTGTCTATAGTCCGTTAAAACTCAGGTTTTGGTGATGTGATTTTAATGTGTTTTCTGTAGTATGGCTCACTCTACAGAAGGTTAAGTTGTTAGACTCAGCTAAATGTATTTGTATCTCTTTATTCTGCAATTGGCAATTCAATTTTATTTTATTTATAAGTCTTTGTTTTGTTTTACCATTTATATTTCACCATGAAATTTCTTTTAAATATTTATTTTTAATTGTGTGTGTGTGTGTGTGTGTGTGTGAGAGAGAGAGAGAGAGAGAGAGAGAGAGAGAGAGAGAGAGGGAGAGAAATCTGTGTCTGTGTCTGTGTTCATGTACATATGAGTGCAGGTGCTCTCAGAGGTCAGAGGCATTGGATTCTCCTGGAGCTGGAGTTACAGGCTGTTGTGAGCCGCCTGAAGTGGGTACTGGAAACT
This sequence comes from Nannospalax galili, assembly GCF_000622305.1. Classification (NCBI taxonomy): domain Eukaryota; kingdom Metazoa; phylum Chordata; class Mammalia; order Rodentia; family Spalacidae; genus Nannospalax; species Nannospalax galili. The sequence goes on from NW_008360332.1 coordinate 6,127,744, forward strand.
GAACTTGTGTCCTCTGCAAGAACAGTATGCTCTTAACCACTGAGCCATCTCTCTGGTCCTGGCAGTTTCTTTTTCTATGTAGTGACTGTAATCAATAAATCACATTGAAGAATTATGGAATAGAGTCCTCTGTGTATTAAAAATAATCACATACAATTTCATATGTGAAAAATTTTATACCAATTAAAATATAGTATTGATTTAAAGTAACATCTTTTGACTTAATGCCATATAAGTCTGCCTGTCTCTTTAAGAAGGAAAGTAATTGCGTTCTGGTTGCTGGGCTCTCTTGGATTTATTTTATCTTAGCAGCTGTTCCTGAAGTCAACATTAATCAGATGGGGGTTTTCAAGCTCTTTGTTGTGTTTTTCAACTGGAATATGCTATCAAGCATAAACTCAAATTTATGTAGATGTAGGGACAGTTTGAAATATTGGGAAAAATAATATCAGAAAAAAAACTCTTACGTTTCATTTAACAAAAAGATAAAAGCTGGTGAACATGATCTGCCTGAAGCCCCAGTAACAGTAGCAAAGCCAAACCCCTGAATGTCGAAGGACTAAAATGTTGGATGATATATTTAGTCATAAGTGTGTGGGGGTGGGGATTCGGAGGAAACATCCTAAATGGAAATAATGGAGATTTCTGTGGCTTCTGAGGACAGAAGCCATGAACCCTTCTCACCATTCTAGAAGGGATAATCTTACAACTTGCACATCTCCTATTTTATTTGTTTCTGTATCATTTATCTTTCAAGAAGCAGTACAAAATAGTCCTTAAGGAGAAGACTTTGAGCCAGGCATGGTGGCGCATGCCTTTAATCCCAGCACTTGGGAGGCAGAGGCAGGCAGATCTTTGTGAGTTCAAGGCCAGCCTGCTGGTCTACATAGTGAATTCAGGTCAGCTGGGACTACGGGAAGACCCTGTCTCAAAAAAAAAAAAAGACAACGACTTTGGGCAAGATTTGTGGCTCTGCAGTGTATCTGCTGTAAAAACAAATGTATACTTTTGTCTAGTTTGACAACTAAACGAGTCACCTTAGGTAAGTGTCAAATGTGTATCAAACTTTAACTTATTTGGGGCTATTATCCTCATTTTATGTCATGTGTAATCATTTCCCTGTGTTAATGTTAAGGATTTATGGAGTGCTTACAACCTGTGAAGCACTGTTCAGAGTGCTTTCCATATGAACTCATTTAATCTGTATAGCCCTGAGAGTAGTTATCACTAATGCTTCTACTTCCAGATGAGGAATTAACAGGGAGCGGTTAATAATTTGCCCCAGTATAGTGAGTTTCAGAGCTGGGTTGGCTGAGCTCCCTTCTTACCC